>NW_013666833.1:194891-209913 GCF_000517525.1 Limulus polyphemus
TATATAGAATGTTAATGGGTTTAAGATGGCTCTTTATTAACTGACTACTACATTTAAATGGGTTAAAACATTAAAATTAATCAATGAAAATAAAGCACGTAATTAACTGACAAATCGAAGGGAAGACTGTACATCATGTTCTATGGTATATGATATTCCGCCCATTTCAGTTACCAATCTAATATTTGATCTATGTTTAATTATACCGTTTTAGGCTTAGTTTTTGTCTCTCTCAACTCACAATATGTACTTATACATTAGTTTGTACTCGTGAAATGGTTAGTGTCCCGGATTGTGAGCTCCAGAATTCAAGATTCGCAACCCGTTGCCGCGAAAACGCATTCCGCACTTTGGGTCAGTGGATGTGCTATAAAAATTACACTAAATTCTTACCAATTAATCTCATAAGAGTAGCCCAAGAGTTGGCGGTAGGTGTTGTTAACAAGCTGCCTTCCTTGTAGCCTACCAAGTTAAAATTATGGACAGCCATACACAGGTAGGCCTTTTGCACATATGTACTAAATTATGAAGCAAGCTTGTGTATCAATATTCCCCCATGAATTAGACATGGTACGAAAAGGGTATGTTAATTAAAACTGTAGACAATGGATAAAATTTAGCCTACTATGAGTAATGCAACAACGTAACAAGGATTATTTATTACTTAGGATTCAGTAACAGTGCAAACAAAATAATACTTTAGAGGGATGAAGAGGTCAACGCTGAACCTGACTCTCCCTGATACAAAACATGGACCGAATCCTGATGAAAAAATAAGTACATGCTACTTTTATTTCAAAAACAGAATATATTGAACAAGAAACAACATAACGTCATACCTGATGCCTTGCCACGCGAACAAGAAACAACATAACGTCGTACCTGATGCCTTGCCACGCGAAACAGGAACACCATAACATCATATATGATGTCTTGCCACACTAGGGTAAGTAACCTGAAGAGGTTTTCAAACATATTTTAGACCACACGTCTATACAGAAGTCTTATATGATGCATAACAATGATGTTGTTGTCACGCTGTTCAGGCACAGTGAACGAGTCGATAAAAAGATACCACTAAAACGGAAACCTATTTCACAGTTTCTAATACTGCACCCCTCCCCCTTTCAAGTTCAATAAACTCTACAGAGTATAAGGATACGAATATATTCGAGCAACATGACTGTAATACAGCTAAGCCTTAAAAAAGAAAACTCCTAATGAAAACTGGACACGCCGTAATTTATATGGTCTATATAGATATAATGCAAAGATATTCAGCATAGAAATACCAATAGTATAATTACTTCGTGGCACATAGCTCTAAGTACCTGAAGAATACCATGTTGTTTGATAAAGCTAAATGGTAAGACGAACAAAAGAACTCAAACACTTTCGTATATACATTATCTTTGCTCTAAAAATGACATTGATGTTGTTGTCACTCTGAAAAATTACACTGTTGTTGTTGTCACTCTGAAAAATGAGATTGCTGTTGTTGTCACTCTGAAAAATGACTGTTGTTGTTGTCACTCTGAAAAATGACTGTTGTTTTTCACTCTGAAAAATTACATTGTTGTTCTCACACTAACACTGTTTCACTCTGAAAAATGAGATTGCTGTTGTTGTCACTCTGAAAATGACTGTTGTTGTTGTCACTCTGAAAAATGACTGTTGTTTGTCACTCTGAAAAATGACATTGTTGTTCTCACACTAACACTGTTTCACTCTGAAAAATGACATTGTTGTTGTTCTCACACTAACACTGTTTCACTCTGAAAAATGACATTGTTGTTGTTCTCACACTAACACTGTTTCACTCTGAAAAATGATAGATTATTGTTGTTATTAGCATTGTTTTCTCTGAAAAAAGCGCCAGATTGTAGTTTACCACAAATTAATTATTGTTAGAATAATATATTTCTATAGACTTCTACGTAAAAAGGAACCTATTAAACCTGTTTGATCGCTAACTTAGAAATGAAAAACTTTCACATATGAATATAACGTTTAAGATCAAAATACGATATCATATTTAGTCCTAAACTTATTTACGATGATAGTTCTAATGAGTAGGGTAATCTTACATTACGTCATTACTCGTAAATGGAGAATGGGCGTGCAATCTCTGGTTGTTGTTTGGTCATAAGATCCAGTAGGATCAGATACACACACACACCCTGGACCTCTACCTCTCTCTTGGCTGTTGTCTGATTGCTTCGATGAAGTCCACATTATTCTCCAACACCGTTAAGTTCGATAGCTAGGAAATTCTGTTTTAACAACATACTGCCACTGCATGCGTTCTACGACTGTTCGTAGGTTGTTACACACGTGAGCCCATTTCAGACCATGTCCATGGGTGTAAAACGATGATTTTTTTCTTCTATTTTTCACGCAAATATTTCACTTTTTGTCGTTCGCTATGAACATGTAGTCTTGTTCTCACAAACAGTATCATGAGCACCGATAAAATATACAGTAATAATTGTATTTGCACATAAATACCCTTTTAAAACAAAACTAACACTATATCTAACTACCAGTTTGCACAGTAGTAGGTGGTCCTAGGTATAATGAGTTTACTAGATTTAGTGGTGATAGGTTATTTAGATCTACGTTTATCATATACGATAACGTTTTTCAGTGTGCTTAATGAAGTATTTTTGTTCAAATGTTTCTTGAAACAGTATTGATGTATTAAGAAGTCTGTCTGACAACATAGTCCCTGGGTCTAGCCTGTGGTTCAAAACTAAATTAAACCAGACATGTAAATGAAATTAGAAATAAAATATGGCAAAGAACATATTATGTACGACATCTGACTGGCAACAACTTCAACTCTATGAAAACCATAAACGTCCGGTAGCAGAGTGTGCTTGCTCAGCATGGTTAAATGTAGCTAAATCACGCATAAAGAAACTTTAGACACTCAAATTTTAATAGCCACTAAAGTATACAGTGTTCCCAGATCCACAAACACTTTTCTACACAATTACGTGAACATCCAACGACATTTTTAGCGTATTATTAGTATATATATGCGCATAATATATCGTAACCAATATCTTGAATGGCCGATTCTTCGCTTAGGAATTCGATAGGGTGGTTTTTCGGCACGTCAATTATTTGGAATATTCTTGTCGATCCCTACTATTAAGTACTACCGTATTTAAAATAGCAAGAGTCTCAGATACTGACTGCCAAAAGCTTTATCAACTATTGTAATTTTCTGAGCCTAAATCTGTTTCTTTTGAACTTCAAATTGCGCTGAAATAACAAGTGGCACAACCGGGTATTCTTACACAAGATCTTGCCGTTTTTCTTCTTGTAAAGTCTTGGAACGTTGCTGTTAAGTTGAGATGTACAACACGTTGTGTCAGTTATCCTCTTTTTGAACCAGAGACGGTCAAGGCGCCAAAACTGAAACTAGAGTCAAGCTCAATGACGCCCCACTTTGCTGACGATGTGTCTTTACGGAAGAGTTCATACATTCCAACCATAGCCGTGACTAAACTTGTGTAACACTTGGAGAATCAAAATAAATGCCCCAAAACACAAGTTATATCATTTACAAAATCAACTAAAACAAGTAAACAGCTCCCAAAATGACACCTCAGTCCAGGTAGCCACATCAGCCAAAAAGGTAGATCGTAGACGAAAATGTTGCTATTTTAGAAATTTTTGAATTGTTATACCGGAAATGTTCCTGATCACGTCAGTGGGGCTAGCGCCTAGACAGTTCGGACTACCGCTACAAGATTTATCCAGCTTACTTGGCTGGTCTGTGGGTATTCTTTTGAAATTACGATAAAATCCATATATATATATATATAAACACACACACACAGAGGTATAATATAAATGGTAAACATATCATGCACGTACTTAATTATCTTTACAACTCAACGGTTTGGTTTGTTTTGAATTTCACGCAAGGCTACATGAGGGCCATCTGCTCTAGCCGCCCCTAATTTAGCAGTGAAATACTAGAGGGAAGGCAGTTACACATCACCGCCAACTCTTGGGCTACTCTTGCCATGGAATAGTGGGATTGACTGTAACATTATAACGCCCTTACGGCTGAAAGGGCGAGAATGTTTAGTGGGACGGGGATTCGAACCCGCGACCCACAGATTGCAAGTCGAGGAGCAGTTGAGTGATAAGAATCCCCCAGCTTCATAGGGGTGATGAACTGTAACTGATAAAGAAGTCTTGAATAACAACTTGCAATGAGGATCAAACAACATCAGTACTTTGAAATCTGATTATCACTATAATCTGAAATAAATACAAGTAAATAGCTTTAACTTTAGACAACAAAAGTAACCCCCAGTGAAACAGCGGTATGTTTGCAGACTTTCAACGTTAGAATCTGGGTTTCGATACCCGTTGTGGGGAGAGCACAGATAGCCCATTGTGTAGCTTTGTGCTTAATTACAAAACAAATAAACGACAAAAGTAGGTCCGTTTTGGACAAAAAAAATTAAATTGTAAAAACCACTAGGAGACATGCATACAAGAAATTATCAATTACTTTATTGGCTAATGTTCCTTCTTTGCGATTTCAGCGACGTTAACACTATATAACAAATTACATGTTTCAGCTAAAACTTTGTATGCTGTATGTAAATCCAGCCGGCCTGATGAGTTCTGATATTATGTGAAAGGTCTCTTCGGCAGCGTCAGACTACAACAAGGTAAAGTTAATATGTTAGTATCCACACTTCTAACTACAAACCCCTATCAGACCAGTAGATAATAATGTGGTTTAAATTCCTATCAGTCTGACAATGATAAAGTATCATTACACACACGTTACTGCAATAAGATTAGTTTTGTTAAAACACATACATTGGTTTACAAAGCATTTAGTACATAGTAAGTATATGATATACTTACGAATCTAAGACTTCCACGAGGAATGGTTGGAAAATTATGGGAGAAATTTCTCACAATACTCGAGAGGCAGACGTCGTATGGCCACTGTGTACTAAGAAGGCTTCGACAAGATATCGCATCTGGCCCACAGACTACAACAACATTCTACAATTTTAAATCTGTTTGGTATTTTATAGACAAGGGGGAAATAATGATCCTTCGAGAATGAAATGGAACTTTAAAAATATATAAACATAGAGTAAAACTAACATCGAAAAATAACAACTGGTTATACAATTGTCTTGCTCCGGAGTAATGATGTCTGAAGTCTGTGAATTCTAGAAGAAAATGAATGTGACAGAAATTTTTTAGCACGCACGCTTCACTAAGCTCATCAAATCTGGTATGAAACTGAATGACGTGAAATTAAAGGTGTCGTTGTTCGACTCTCATATTGTCTAACCCATGATAATAATACACCTTCCGCGTGCTTACTCTCGCGTGCAAAATATTTGTTGTTTATGAACGTTCCGTGCACGAACGCTGGTGCGAAAGTTTTTTGAAACTTTTGCAAGCAACAGCAAGGAACTTATACACTAAGGACAAAGCAACGGAAATAAAATAAATTACATGTTGTCATGGAATAAAGCTCACAACTTATCAACTAAAGTAATGGTTCTGAATACAATCCTAATAACCTCATGGTCTAAAACTTCACAGTCTAACTCAACACATCGATGAAATTGAATTAAAAACCCTATAACCCGAGAGCTTTCGAAAGGTGGACCTTTCTTCTTCAGGAGCAAACTGGGAATGGTGGTGTAATCGATTGAGTGATATATATATATAAAGGGAGTTTAGTGACGTCATAAAGGTCATCCGGTTTTCCAGGAAATGTTTAGTCTAATTCTCTATGTACTGTTGTAAGCGTCTCGTTTCCGGTACAGTGTAGCCGATGGCGAGTGTGTATCTGAAAAGGTGTTAGGGATATTTTACTCTCTCTCTCCTGATCGGAATTTAGGTCTTTGTGACCTAGGAGGGTCAGGTACGCTGGGACCTCTTCCTCCTTTCCGGACTGTGCTTTGTCTACTGTGAATGTAGATTGGTGATACTACACGAGGGTCGGAGTAAACCGCACTTGCTCCGACCCCTTTCAGGACAATGTCCATGTACGTATCTACAGTTACATTCTGTGTTTTGCATTTCTTATTAAACTCCATAATGCAAGTTACACATTTCACTAGTTAGAGGCTAATCGAATTCATTTTACATGTAATACCCTTTTAAATGTATTGTTTTTAGGCTCTAACTAGTGTCGGGTTTAAATGTCTAGCGGTAGATGACCTGATCACATCCTTATTTCTAAAATAAATGTTGACAGGTGAGAGGTACTTAGATCTACTTCCATCATGTATGTAATAACGATCGAGTTCACAAAGTAGGTCATTCTTTTGTCAATTTTTCTCAAAGTAATTTAGAGTATTATGCAAGAGTCTATCGGCTGTTGTTTGCATATTAGCGTATCTGTGCATAAATACTGATGAGGTGCTACGAGGGACCTTTTATGCTGAAGTGATTAATGTGCTTTGTATTCTTTGTAGTTTGCTTGTGTGCTTTGGAACTGTGTTTATCCATGCCGGACTGGCATATTCTATTATTGGTCGAATGTATGTTTTGTATATTTTAATAATGTTATCAGGGTTCCCTGGGTTTTGCCTATTAGACTTCTTGCATAATTTGTACGTTTCTAGATTTTTGTTAAAATATTATTTGTATGTTTGACCCACGTCAATTTTTGGTCAAATGTTAGTCCTAAGAATTTTGCTGATGTTGAGGTCTGGAGAAGTGTGTTCCATTCATATATAGTTTGGGTGGGTCTTTATGGTGCTTTGTTATTCTTGAGAAGGTTAATAGTTGGTTTTTAGGGACATTTATTTTTATTCTATATTTTTGTCAGTACTCTTCTATATTATTTAAAACTGGATGTAGATTAGTTGTTGCTATGGGTGGGGTGGGGGCACTTTTCCAGATCGCTACATCGTCCGCGAATCAGGATATTTTACTCTCTCTCTTCTCCGTTTTTACGACCGTGGGGGGGGGGGGGGGGGGCGAGGTTCAGGTAGACCTCTTCCTCCCATATTTTACTTTAGAAATGGTTTGGTTTGTTTTGAATTTCGCGCAAAGCTACACAAGGGCTATCCGCGCTAGCCGTCCCTAATTTAGCAGTGAAAGACTAGAGGGAAGGAAGCTAGTCATCACCACTCACCGCCAACTCTTGGGCTACTCTTTTATTAACGAATAGTGTGATTGACCGTCACATTATAGCGCCCCCACGGGCGAGCATGTTTGGTGTGACGGGGATTCGACCTTCAGATTGCGAGTCGAGCGCCCTAACCACCTGGCCATGCTGGGCCTCTTTAGAAATGGCTAAATACATGTATATTTAAAACTATATTTAAGTGTTTCAGTAAAATAAAGGTGACACCTGGAGAATGATTGAAAAAAAAATGTTATGCTACTCAATTTATATAAAAAAAAACAGGTATGAAAAACTTATCTTAAATAAATAGTAAGTTTTAGAAAATTCAGCGTTCACATTGCATGAAAAAAATAAGCAAAGAATAAAAATTATTTTTCTGACAGAGATGAAACCAATGAACGGAGATCACTGATTACAGGATCTAGATTAATTCCGAAAGGTTGAACAGTGTTTAGATTAGCAATCCAATA
Source organism: Limulus polyphemus (assembly GCF_000517525.1). Taxonomy (NCBI): domain Eukaryota; kingdom Metazoa; phylum Arthropoda; class Merostomata; order Xiphosura; family Limulidae; genus Limulus; species Limulus polyphemus. The sequence goes on from NW_013666833.1 coordinate 202,503, forward strand.
AGCTACTTTTATTTCTCTATCTGTTTTAGTTTTGAATACTGTTTCAATTCCGACGAGAGTAACGTAGTTAATGGAATGACCGGGTTGGTTAAAGTGTTGAGCAACAGGGAGATCTTTTCCGGTGTTAATAGAAGATTTATGGTTGTTGAAACCTTCTCTAAGAGTAGTTTGTATACATCGATGATCATCCTAACAAAATGAATAATTCCGATAATCCTTCCGACGTCACGAATAATTCCGATTATCATTCCGACGTCATGAATAATTCCGATTATTATTCCGACGTCACAAACAATGTTCTTAACAATAAAATAATTTCAATAAGATTTACTCTAAGTGACCGAAAAATGTCGATATAGACTAGCTATCTATCAATATTATCGTTCTTTAAATGTTAATTTAAATACCGCTGTCATCAGGTAAGCATTTAAGAACAAATAACGAAAATCTTAAATTGTTCCAAAAAATCACGTTAGCATTTTCCGTATATATTTCTACGTCTTCAAGTGAAAAAAGTATTGTAGATTAAACATATATTTTTAACGATTTTCTAAAGCTTCTTGTCACAATTTACAACAGATGTATTACTCGAATGATAATGTCAAATTACTTTACGCCTTTAAAGCTGAAATAAAAATACATTTTTCATTGTTTTTTTTAATGCATTCCTTTTAATAAGGCACTTAACTAAAAACACTTAGTTCAATAGATTAAGAAAAAATAAGATTCATCAGCAAATGTTAAATGTGGAGTTGTACTTCACTATTATTGTTACACAAGTTAAAAAGAGATGCTGATTAAAGCGTTAAAAGAAAGAGATCAGATAGTTTGTCGTGAATGTCGGCCAATCTCAACAGGCCCGTGTAGTTACTGATGTTATAATTAGTAAGAGATCTAACAAAACTGACATGGATGTACGGTTTATTTCTGTAAGAACGTACTGCAATCATTCCTCAGTTATTCTTGACCATTTCTAGCTCCAAAAGCTTTGGACATTAATCCGCAACTCAGTTTACAGGATGTCTACAAATCGTGTGCATCTTTGATCTGTAAAATGTCAAGATCCCACACGTGGTCTTCGCCAATAGCAGTTACATTTCGCCTACGAGTTTTTCTTTGTTTTTTGTTTGTTTTAATAAAAGATGGTGAAAACCACTACAAAAAATTGGCTGACGTGTAAGAAAGTTTCTTTTGTGTGACTACATGCGATATTTGAGAGTAGGATGCACGTGCAAAGACAATATTAAAAGGTTGTTCGACAAAACGTACAAGAAACTCTCATTTGTGTAGATGCATGCAGTGCAGTGTTTCAGAGTACGATGCACGTGCAGAGACTATATTACAAAGTTACAAGACAAATGTGTCTTCAGTGACGCTAAACAGAACGATGCTTCCTTTCCACATTCCTTAGATTTCAGAATTTATAGGACTTAACAACCCCGTATACATCTTTTTACGGAATTTTCTTAAATTCCTTGTTTATCTAAGCGCACGAAGTTCACTCACTGACCTTCAAGCAGTGACATAACAACCATAATCCCAGATATGCTGCAGAACATGTGAAAGGCGGCAACATATCGCCACCAGCTGTGCCATGGAGAACTTGTAAACTGGACACAGCAAAAAGCCAATGCACAAATCCCTATGTATTTCTAATTAAAAAAAAAAAAATCAAAATCAACAATATAATCATGCGATGTGGAATTCATTTCATTTCACAGCGTTCCCGTTCTTTGGATGAAGGTTGATGGTTTTAGTAACGGTTCAAAATGGGATTTTTTGAAGCATAACTACCATTTTTTTAATATATGTTGTTGTTTTTTCTCGAAAAGCGCGTTTTTTTTTTCTGACCAAAACATACCCCTACCAAATTGAGGATACTAAATTAAAAGCTAAATGTTCTTCTACGATACAAGAGCTCGTATCAGGGATATAACTGACGGTGAAAAATGACAATATAGGTCTTCCGAGTCATGTGAAAGTTATCCATCATATGAAAAAGCATTTCAAACTTTTACTTCCCTACGTTTCCTTGCTTTTTCTCAAAGTATCTTTCATTTCAAAATCTGTTGTTTTCTATTTGTTACATTCTCTTCCTTCAGTCTCTCTGGAAATTTCTGAAAATAGTCATCACAACGTCGCGCGCTCTCTCTCTTCATTTTACCTGCTATTCTCATTCTACGCTTTATCAACTTCGCTACAAAGACTTCACATTGTTTTTTTTTAAAGTTTTCTTTTTCACTTATCAATTATTTATTTCACGTTCTTCCACTTTCAAAGTATCCATTTTTTGTATCCATCTTACAATTTATTTTCATTTCCTCGCTGGCATTTGTAAAGAAAATGTCTTCCTTCTGTTAGACGTTCCACGAAGTATTGGATCATCTGCTTTGATAGAGTACACACCAAGCACAGGAAACCCTTGAAAAATAAAACTTAAAAGTGACAGTTGCTTTGATAAATACGTTTGTAGTGACTGATATCAACATTTTTTGTTTCTATAAAAAAAACAGGACACGTGAAAACAAGGATGGAAGTACAATAATAAGTACGAGTTTTATGTTATATCAGTTGACATGTTAAGATGTTTGTGTACACGTGTATGTCATGGAGAGAGAGAGAAGAGAGGTGGGGGGGGGGGGGTAATCTCACAGAAAGAATGTTACCAAGTTTGTTCATCTCGCTTATCTATCTTGTTCAAAATAAATATTTTGTTTTACTATTTCCATGTATGGTTGCATAATAAATTCAAAACTCAGTTTTGTTTTTACTATTAAATCTTATTTTCTTTATGTATCGCTACAAACTGTCAAAATCCAAAAAACATGTGCAAAAAAATATGCAATAACGTAAGTCGTAGCGCATGAAATATTATTAGGACGAAATGAAAAAATGAATTTTTCTGGTCATTTAAGATAAGCCCATACAACATGTACTTATTATTTCTGCCCTTCACAACTATAACGTTGTCTCATTGAACGCTATAAAAAAAACAAAAAACACTTGCAATACCAGTTTGTTTGTTTTTTGCTAAAGTCAATATGGATGTAATTCAGTCTCTTCTGCAAAGAACTTCTTTGCCAGCAATTTTTTTAGGTTAGAAGTATATAAAACCATGAAATATAATCTTCACGAAACCACAAGTCTCTACTTATCTATCTCTTCGTTCGTCTGTCTGTCTGTATCTCCATAGATATCTTTATAGTAATATGTTTTATCTGTATATTATCTTCTTTATGTTATTTCCTCTCTTTATCTATAATATCACTCAGTGTTGTCACTGTCTCTAACGTATGGTTGGTATTTACAAAAGTCCTAAATAATAATAATAACCAAACTAGATATTTATTAACAACGCAGCTCTAGCCTTCAATAGCTACCAGTAATTATCATATCAAACTACTTGGGAACTAAACATTAACCCACTAAATGACATAGTTAATTTAATATAATTAGGAATACGCATTGTCAAAAGGAAGAAGTAAAAATCGGTTATGATGATTATTAGAAAGCACTGAGTCAAGAGTTAGGTACTTTCTTTATTATCAGTATTTCCAGCCGTAATCCCAAACATAATAAGAACTCGTACCAGATATGACATGATGTTTACATACGCTTAAAAGCAGCGTTAGGTTAGAACTTATAAAAGTTTTAAAATGACAAAGTTCATAAACTGGACATTTTCTTGGACTTGATCGTACATCAAATTTAAGTTAAGTGTATTACTTGAGCTACGAATTTATTACCCTCGCCCCTGAAGGGGGAAGGAGAAGGCATTGTATTTGGGTCCGTATGTATGTATGTATGTCCACACACGTACCTCGAAAAATAATAAACCGATATATGTGAAATTTTTATAGGAGACAGGGTGTCCTCATAGGACAGTCCTCCCCAAATCTGGTCCGGATCCAGATCCGGATTCTGGATCACCTTGAAAGATTTTTATAGTGGAGATATAGGGCATTTTCTCACTTTGTTGATAATGGCTGTGTAAAAAGTGAGCGGATTAGGACCGAATTTCAGGCTCACATTGAAAACATTGCGAGGGTATGCAATCTCTCCGATTGCTCTTGTTATTTCTCTAATCCTATATAGTTATTTTTTGATGTTACGTTTCTGTTCGTTAGGACGTGAGCAGAATAGATGATCAGTGAACTTAATCAGACACACGAGCTTTCATTTACATGTATATAACGTTTCATTGACTGTAACAGAAACTATATTCTTTAGAGTAAATAGAGAACAAACGTAAAAACAGAAAAATGCTTAACCAAACCTGGCCCCTGTCCTGGGGAATACTGCTCTCCTAATACCTAGAATTATCTTATTCTCTGGAGTAGCAGGATTCGGAAGTTCAGGGACAAAGTACAACCAGATAAACATTTTGTTATAAGGCGAATTCGAGCAAAGGGCGCTAACCGGGTTGGATGGGGAAGTTGGGGGAGTATTTGCCATTTCATAAGATTAATTGTAAAATATTTTCTTTTTTTTTCTTTTTGGTGGTGGTGGTGAAGGGGGATTAAATCATAATTCTTATTGTGAGTGGAAATTGAATACAAAATAATGTATATATCTTAACTGAAATGCACAAGCTTTTTCCTATCATTTTTGCACAATTCTCTGGAACCTCTCGTGATCTTTTTTTTTTTTGAGGTTTAAAAGTGTTCCTAGATACCAAGTTATAGTTATGATTAGCTTTACTTATTCAGTTCATGCGTCTTCGTTCCACAATGTATCCCTAAAAACAATGAATCACGTGAAAATATTGTTACCAAAAACCATAACAGAATATCAATATATATATATATATATATACGCGACTAGTAACTCAAGCCAACTATCGTTTGTAACTCGCGTACGTGATTGTTGTAAATCACAATATGTTTCATTTTCATATAATATATAATTAAAGGAGTACAACTAACATTATCCTTGAGGATACCTCTCGCTGAAAAAAATTATTTAACGTGAAACATAGCTGTTCGAAGCAACAGCAAAAGGTCTCCAAGCAAATCACACAGACGATGTTCATATATAAGTAAGATAAAATAAAAAGTCATTTCGTTAGATTGTTATTTAGATTTAATTCGAAACACAAATCCATATGCCATCACTACACTGTAGTAAGAAGTTCAATTATGTCCTCGACAAGCTACTAGTTATGTGGCACATGGAAAAAAGCGCAGAGCCAGGGCCAACCTTGTAATTTGAATTGGCAAGCTGCACATCCGAGAGAACTGCAAAAGTACGGTACAAAACCGGTTACGTGGCATGCTCGACTGCGCACTCCTCAACCAATGAAATTTGATTCCGGTAAGACTACTCTCTAAATACCAGGTTTGGAAAAGAACGAAAAAATTTATAGTGCTAGTGGGCACAGTCATCTTGTACCTAAATCAAAATTTGATTAGTGAGCCAAAAAAATAAACTTTCTCATGCCCATTATTCGTTCGTCTCAGGGGAAACAAAACCAAAACTCAGTAGCAAACAATAGGTACCACGCTACGCATGTAAAACTGGACGTCATCAAGATAGCTAATTATACATTGCCTCTAAGCCTAGGTAAATATTTCTTGGCCTATTATTGTTACGTTTTCAGACAGCTACCTCAACATGTTTATCTGTTTTCTTAACAAAAAGAAAATGCTTTGTATCAAATGAAAGATCTAAAAATATATGAGGTACAAGCACAAGCAAAAAACAATTTAGCCAGAAGAAAATGTATCATATCAAACGCTACACGTTAAGACTTCTAGTCTCTACACTTCAGAAGAAGCTACATCAGTTAAGGGCTAACATATTTAGTTCATGGTCAGGTGGTTAGGGCACTTGATTCGCAATCTGAGGGTCGCGGGTTCGAATCCCCGTCCCACCAAACGTGCTCGCCCTTTCAACCATGGGGGTGTTATAATGTGACGGTCAATCCTACTATTCGTTGGTAAAATAGTAGCCCAAGAATTGGCGGTGGGTGGTGATGACTGGCTGCCTTCCCTCTAGGGACAGCTAGCGCAGATAACCCTCGTGTGGCTTTGTGCGAAATTCAAAACACACTAAACGTAATGATGACACACCGCAATGCATAACACAGGTAGAGAAGCATCGGAGCTGATGATACGCCTCGAATCAATTCTATGGTGACAACATATGAGTGAAGTTTTAAAATTGTGAAGCTCTCCAAAAATCTCATGAGGTAACCACTCTAAATGAAATGCTACAATTTAAGTCTATTTTATCTTTTTCGTACATGATGTTCAGATCATATCTTTGTCGCAAAATACTAACTCAACCTTGAAGGTTATGAAACTAAACAACGCCAAACTAGCGATAAGAAAAACCACATTAAACAAATGGTTGTAGAATAATCTTCACACAACACGCGTATTCTTTGGCGGCTTAAAGTCAACATTATTATACTGAATAATAAAATCACGCAGCATATCGACGTAAAATATATATCAGACTTTCCCATTAAAAACACACAAAACTAGATAATCTTCAGGATAAACAACGACAACATGAATACTCTTCATGCACAATCAACGACAACATGTCGTTGTTTATACAAGAAGAGTATTCATGTTGTCGTTGTTTGTACGTGAAGAGTATTCATGTTGTCGTTGTTTGTACGCGAAGAGTGTTTATATTGTCGTTGTTTGTACGCGAAGAGTATTCATGTTGTCGTTGTTTGTACGCGAAGAGTATTCATGTATCGTTGTTTGTACGCGAAGAGTGTTTATGTTGTCGTTGTTTGTACGCGAAGAGTGTTTATAAATACCCTTCTTGTATAAACAAAGACAACATGAATACCCTTCAATTAACATGTTTAACACCTGAATGGTATTCATTTTATTTTTGTTTATTCTGAATACCATGTAAATATCTAGCATTGCGTGTTTTGAATAGTTAAGTGTAGAATGTTTAGTTTTAATTGTTTGTATCGTTCAAGACTGTTTGGTCAAGAACATGTTACTCGTTTCCATTTTATGAACAGGAATAATTTGGTTTCCCTTCAATGAAACTAAAGGGATAAAACATGGTATAAAAGGGGTGGGGGGGATATTTATGTGCAAAAATATATTTTTTTAGTGTTTACCTTTTTCATTAGAGATTACGGAACTGTTTTACAGAGAAGTTAATCACCGTATTTGATCAAGTTTTATAAAGCTGACACCAACGGAAACGTCACAAAAACAGTGGAAATTTGGGGAAGAACTTGACGTGGACTGCTTGAATTCCATCCGTCTGGTATAGAAAATGGAGAAATTGAATACTGATCTTTGTTTGTTTTTCAGTACAAAAATCTATCTTACTTCAGCTTCCACTACAAGTAAGTATTATGAGAAATAAATAAAAGAAGCATCGCCATCAGGGGCTCTCATTTCTACAGAACAAACAAGTATTAACATTTTTA
>NW_013666833.1:210414-218823 GCF_000517525.1 Limulus polyphemus
ATGACGGTCAATCCCACTATTCGTTGGTAAAAGAGTTGGCGGTGGGTGGTGATGACTAGCTGCCTTCCCTCTAGTTAAATTAGGGACGGCTAGCGCAGATAGCCCTCGTGTAGCTTTGCGCGAAATTCAAAAACAAAACAAACAAACTTAATTCCTTTCGAAACATGTCAAAGCATTACGAGTGAAAACAAGGATTCGCAGAAGTCACCTTTCTAACAAGTTGACTATTCCTGGATACTGGTTCTACAGTAAAGGGCCACATATGCTGCTGACGACTTGTTAGATTAGGGCAGTCACAGTTGTCCAGGCCCGCGGCGGCCCATAAATTACGACCCACCGGTTGAGAATCACTGTTCTACAGCGTGTTAGGTTCATAGCAAATGCTTTAACTATTATTTATCACTTCGGGGGGTAATGCGATTGTATTTTATATATCTAATGATAAGCTGGTAACAACTCATCAACGTTTCATAGCTCTTCAGCTAACTTACTGAATAAAATGACTATTCATAAAATGTTGGTTACTTGTTAGTAAACCAAAAAAAAAATCATTATCAGATTAACTTATAAAACACTCGCATATTAAATTCACATCTTAACGATAATTTAAATAGCTCCTTAGATCAATCTACTTTTTTCTGAGCTACCTTGTGGCATAAATGGAATTGGAACGTCACTACGCGTGCAAGTGGGATAAACAACACGGTCAGAGACCTCTAGGATTGAAGTATAGTTGTTACTAATTTGGAATCACTAGCCAGTTTAGCCTCTTTAACTTCCTACTAATGAACGTTTCCAATACATTAATTATTAACTTAAGAGTTAGTGTTATGAATAGCACCAAAATATTTTTGCAAATTTGGTCTGTAGCGCCATCTAATGATAATTAAAGTCGAGTCGTGGAACTTCAAAGTTTAAACAATACGAGAGAAAATTTTGAAGCGCAATGAACTCTGACAAGCAACATTATAAACTCTTTTGTTCTAATATAGTAAAAGATTCGAAACATCGTGTTCGAAACTTCCATTTCTAAGTTTGTAAATCAAACATTTTATTATAGGTACACTTACCCTTTATATACATTACATACTAAAAGTTCCTGACGTGGCCAAGTGAACCTTAGACGTGATACCTCTAGATACATTAACTGTTTTGAATTTCACGCAAAGCTACACGATGGCTATCTGCGCTAATTTAGCAGTGACAAACTATTGGAAAGATAGCTAGTCAACACGCCACCCACCGCTTGTGCTACCCTTTTTACCAACGAATAGTGGGATTGACCGCCGCGTTATAACGTCCCCACGGCTGAAAGGGCGAGCATATCGGGTGTGACGGAGATTCGAACCCGCGACCCTCAGATTGGGAGTCCAGTACTCTAACCTCCAGGCCGGACGAGTTATGAAAGTGTTTGTTTCAGAATATTTCACACAAGCTACACAAGGGCTACCTGCACATAGCCATCCCTAATTTTGAAACGATAAACTAGAGGGGTAGGGGGCAGCTAGTTAGAGGCACCCACCATTAAATTTCTACTGTTTATATAACCGAATAGTGGGAGTTTGACCACGTCACTTCTAGAAACACCCCAAATCTTAAACGTGTTGAAAGCAATTGTTTTACAAAACTAAAACCCACGGCGTAACTTTGCGCTAAAACAACAAATAAATAATGAATTATTTAAATTAAACATAATTGTTTTTTTCCTTAATATATAACAGATCATGTAGAAATGAATAAAATGATCGGGATGGTTAAAGTCTTGAGTAACAGCGAGATATTTTTCGGTGTTAATAGAAGATTTATTGTTGTTGAAACCTTCTCTAAGAGTTGTTTGTGTATGTCCTACATATTGGTAATTGCATTACAGATTACAATTACAGATCATGTAAATGTGAATCCTTGAAGTGAGAACATTCGGATTCTAAAAAAATCTATATTGCAGAATCTAAAAGTTAGACTCTGAATCTGAATAGCTTTGTAACAAAAATAAAATCCACTTTATCTGTTTCTAACAATAGGTGCAAATTACGAAAAATTCCTAAATAAACAACAGCTAAGTCAATTACAAGTATTCATTTCAAATACACTAAAATATGGGAAAGTAACAGAAGATTGTGTGTGTGTGTGTATACATAAGAAAAATTATTCAATAACAAATATATGCAGCTACAGAGTGATACTAGTAAAAATGAAAGAACTGTTTACAAGTCACTGTAAAACGAAACACGTGGAAAGCGTTTCAGAAGCACCCGATGAAGGTCGTTTGGGTTGAACGTTAATCACATATATTTTTATATATTTATACAATTTTGCAATACTTCCAAATAACGTCTTTCAAAACTCGTACTTCAAGAGTTATTTTCTTCAAACCATTTTATGGATGTGATAGAATTAAAAAAACAAAACAGAAATACGGAATGAATGATCGATAAGCTATATTAGCACGCCAAGTCGAAATGGTAGCGCTTAAGAAGAAAAACCGCTATATTATTCAAAATCCTAAACTCTGAACATATTTAATGGCATAAAAAGCATGAAATCAGTAGAAGAACTGAGCGTAGTTCCAGCAACTAATTTGTCACAAAAGAAGACATTGACAAATCGGTGCTGGTCAAAGTGTAACAACACCAGAAACATTAATATCAAACATTTTAAGTAAGAGCCATCAGAAAAAAAAAAAGCGTGTAAGAAGACTTGCTTTTGATTGATCGTTTAAGGCCGTTAAACAACCCAACATTGAACGGAATCTTCCTTTTGTTCTATATAATTTACCCAAGAATAAAAGAATATAAACGTGTAAAGTAAACACTATAGATAATGCACACACACACACACACACACACACACATATATATATATATCAATGGTTTGTTTTGAATTTCGCACAAAGCTACACGAAGGCTATCTGCGCTAGCAGTCCCTAATTTAGCAGTGAAAGACTAAAGGGAAAGCAGCTAGTCATCACCACCCACCGTCAACTCTTGGGCTACTCTTTTACCAACGAATAGTTGGATTGACCAGCACATTGTAATGTCCACACGGTTGAAACGACGACCCGTGCAAAAAAAAACCAAAATATAAAACATTTCAAATAAGGCCATTATAATGATTTTTTTATTATTTCAATATGCATTATATGTTTTCAGATTCAAACTTCAATAGATCTGGTACATCTTAAAATGGAAAATTCACAATCGAGAGTTCAGAACAACAGAAGGTTCTGAAACCACACTTCCAAGTCAATCGAGAACAAAGTGAAAGCTATGATTACTACATGTAAACACTAAAAAGTAAAAACTCAGTAAAACCAATCCAATAAAAAACAAATTGTAAATTAAAATGAATGGAAATATTTGAACAAAAAATTAAACTTATAAAAGATAAAGCTTGTGAGTAAACTGTTTATTAGCCATAGCATAGCGACTCATGGAACGACTCTTGAGGGTTTTTTTGTTTGTTTTTTAAAGTACAAACTTTTTGCTCATAGCTCCGTCATCTCTTGGCCGATTTGAGATATGATTACATTTATGGACTTAGGAGATCAAACTCTTTCTATTGGTGTATTTGACTACGCCCAAGGTCTCACAGATTAATTTGTGGAAAGCTAATATTAAGATACTAGTTATTAAAGCTGAAAAGGTATAAAAGTAGAATTAAGTATCTGTTTTTGCCACAAAAATATGGTAGATTAACTTACTCTAATCCTGCCTAAAATAATTTCAATTTGAGAATAGGTTGGTAGAGAACCTAATGAGTAATAAAATCGAATCTGGTATACGCGCGCCACACGTTTGGTATTGCTGGCGCACAAAAATATAGCTAATAAGGGGGGGGGGGGAGTCTCATAGATTACTTTACTCTAATCCTGCCTAAAAAAATTTTCAAGTGCCGCGGCTATTGAGGATTCCCTCTTGTTTTTATTTCTTGTTTGAATTTATTACAACTTTTAGACCACTTGTGTGGCCATCATCAGGTAACTGTCGTCTATTGTGTTAAACAAAAAATGAAAATAAACAATTCACCCAAAAGCCGTATCTCTGGACATTTATTTAAAGTGTATAGTGGATTTCCTCTCCTCACAACAAATGAACTGTATAAAAGTACCTTGAAAATGCACACACCAGCCAATGGGTATAGAAACACAAAAGAGAGGATTAAATGAGAGAACTTCATTGGTGGAGATCAAGATAAGAAGTGTACCAAAAGGCAAGCATATAAATAAACACATATTCATTCCTTATAAAAACCACTTTGAATATAACCCAAATACAAACTCTCTTGATCTGCCTGTGGCAAACTGTACGAGAGATAAACATTGAGGCTGAGCATAGCCCAGCTCATATGACGCGAGTGATATCGACATAGTGCATAATGGCACTCGAAATAAGCATATAAACCAAGAAAAGCTTTTTACATGTCTATAACAGGTGTAAAGGTTCCCACGACTTAAACAGGAGCTTAATAATAGCATTAATTATGAAAAGGTAAAGTTATGAAGTAAACATGTTACAGTATTAATCATTTGTCTTTCAAATACATTATAACTCAATTTATGGTTTCCGATTGTTGGCTTCTATTATAATATTATTAACACAACTTAAATACTATTTATACATGACAAGTAAGTGTACACGAATATTAAATGGCAAAGATTGTGTGCGATTTTAAGTAACTAATTGTTGGTCTTTGTATGTGTTTTGTTAGACATTTAAAGGTTTTATAATTATTGAACGATACGTTTTGAACAAGAGTATCATGTCTATTATTGTTGAGGTTTGATAATTATTGACAAGTTTGGAAGTTTACAAGCATGAGTATTGATACACTTATAATATAGTCTGCTAATAACAGTTAAGGTTCATACACTCGTCAAAACAACGCAAAAGAAGCAATATTTATACATAAATATTCGAGGATTTTGTTCATTTAAGGCCATCTGCCATCGTCTATAATTTTGAACTGCGCCCAAAGCGAAGACAACCGGCTGGCAACACCCACTGCCAGCCTATGGGCTACTCTTCTCAGGGCTGAAAAGGCGAGTATGTTCGGTACCGGAGAAAAAAAAAAGACACTCTGTTTTGGGATAAATTCTACACCAACTTTTTCAGAGAATTCCAAGTAGAAGTTAACCTGTAAAAACTATACTTATGATTCAAGCTGGGAAGTTCAAAAGGATTTTTTTTTTAAATCTGAATAAGCATCACATTTTCAGATTCAAATTTCGACAAATCCACTACATTTTAAATTGGAAATTTTGAAAATACTGAAATACCCTAAGAACTTAAAAAGAGTAGCCACGTATAATCAACTGCCAGAAGATTTAGGTGATCAGAATTAACTCCAGCTTAATCCCAATATCCAAGCATCAAGTATATACAACCTATCCCCCCGGCGTCGAATTTCAAGGTAAATGGGAAAACGTCTTTAAAAAAAAAAAATACTGCTTTTAAGCAAGGATTAATCTATTATTTATTGTAATACATAGTTATTAGGTATGTTAATTATATCGTATTTCATTTGGAAGAAGGTAAACCTAATCATCCTTCTTGGCATTTTCACATTAGGATTTCAAATCCTTTAGTTGCCAACGTTGCGCTCTGATGAACTTGGGTATTCACAGTCACGCCGTTCCCTTCTACAGAATTCAAAACAAACGCCAGTGTCTACACATAATACTCAGAATGGCATAAATCAAAATACATTTGTTCTAAGAATTTTCTAAAATTGGGGACTCGTTAAGTTACTTAATAAAACATCCTGAAAAGTTAGCATGTAATTTATCCTATTAATATTTTGTGATTGCCCTTTTACGGTGGTAGATTAAAAGTTTCAAAATTTAGAAGAAGAAAAAAAAATGTAGATGATGAAGACGCATCTCTCATCACTCACAATATCATTTAGAAAGCTAGTGTGGAAAAATACCGATTCGTTACCATTTTTATCACTTCATTATTCTTAAGAAGACCCACAGCATCCAACTGTGTATCAGTGCCAAATTGTAAACTAATTTGTTTTAAAATCGTTGTATTCAAATCTTCTGAAGAGATAAGTTATCGGAAAATGCAGGCCCAGTCGATTTTCAGCTCTCAGGTCTCATTAGAGGGTGATTAAAAAAAAAAGAACTGACAGTCTTATCAGTTCTGTAATATATTAGGACAAACGAGTTCTGTACAAATTAGACAGACGAATTTTAATAGAATTATAATATCTTGAAAAATTATAAGGTTTAGAGCTTTAAATGAATGAAAAATATGTTGCTTTCAAGGCATCGAATTTTCAAAACTAGTCGAGTTAGCTTTTCCTAACTTGATTACATATTTATAAGAACTTATGAATGAAAGCAATATCCCCGGCTCCAGCTTTTATTAATTGGGGTTAAGGGACAGTGGGACATATAATAGGGGCGAAATCTAAAATTAGATTAACAAACGGCATTAGCTGGTATGTATGTTTGTGAAAAGGGGGAGGGGGACTGACGACATTTCACTAATAATATTTCCCCCGTGGCTTAGTGGCAAGTTTGCAGGCTTATAACACTAGATTTCGGAGTTCGTTCCCTGTAGTGAACACAACGCAGTATCCCATTGTGGAATTTTACACATAAAACAAAAAAGAATCGTTTGCACGTTTCAACGTTACGGAAATCAATAACTGTTCACGTAAATGTTGATATTAAACTTTATACTTCATATTTTTTCTTTTCAGGAAAAGGCATGTGTTTAAAGCAAACATCTGTTGACATACGACACAACACAGGTTTTAGAGGATTACAACAATTATATATTTTTTTTAAGTTTCACCCCTTGCCACACGAGTAAATTCTTTTAATACACGCAAGGTGGCCTATATGCAACATATACCAGTATGCTGGTGGCTGGCACAGCGGCAAGCGTCAGTGCATATAACACTATAACTTGTGGCTCAATCACTGAGGCAGATACAGCACAGATAGTCTGTTGCGCTAAAAAAACAACAACAAAAAACGTATACCATACCCCCCCCCCCAATTGGCTATCCGTATAGTTACAATACTAAGACATTCCACAAGTTTGACTCACAAGATTTTAACAAACGACAGCAAAAAAAGTAAACACCAAATCAAAACACTGCTTCATGGGTTATATATACCCTTCGTGGACGAACTTTTAACCCCGACAAGTGAATAGAAGATCTAGTTTGAATATCCACATGAAATAGAAACTCGGTAAAAAATTGAAGGATATACTTACTCGTTCACCATTTAATAACAAGAATCCCCGCAAATCCAATAAGTGCTTTACTAAAACCAGTGGCTTAGAGAAATCCTGCAAACTTAAGAACACTGTCTATGAAACGACATTATAAACAGAGTTAAGCCACACACACGTAGATGAATCCAGTCGTCCAATACATGATCTTTTCAAACAACACATTCGTACCACTGCAAATCTTGACAACAAAGAAGCCACCGTTGGGCATCACATCAACGCACGTGGCATAACTGACGAGATACTTTATCGGATCAAAAGTTTAGAGATTTGTGACAACTTTCTTGACAGGAAATTTAAGGAATCTCTTTCGATTCAATCCAAACGACCTTCGATTGACAGATACAAACGCCCGGCCCTTTAAAACTATTATTATATCATGTTGTTTTTTTTCAATTTTCACATTTACTTTTGTGATCAGCGCCTCTAACCTGTTTAACAAAACTATTAACACGCTTCACCGTGCACCGTTCTATTATATTATTGTAGTTGTATATTCTTTTTGGTTACTATAATTTAAAATCAGTTTTGTAACCTGTGACGTTCAAAGACCCTCGAAAAAGGCATAAGCCGAGAGGTTGAGTAGAATAAAAAACAAACAACAAGACAAGTATCTGATGTTGTTTATCATCTTCCTTAAAGATGGTTTCGAATCTTCAATCACCACTAAGAAGTTTTAAAGAGTATACAATACAGATAGTCTGTTGCGTTAAACCAAATTATATACTGACACTGAAGGTATGAAAAGTTGGTCCAGTCTTCACGTACTGACATTTTACAAAACTCGGAGGAGAAAAACAACTTTTTGTTTGTTTGTGTTCGAGTTAAAGTTAGTGTTGAGGAGTGAGGATTTATGTGAATTCTTCTTAAAAAATTAGATAAGTTTTGTTTGTTATGTTCGAGTTAAAGTTAGTGTTGTGGAGTGAGGATTTATGTGAATTCTTCTTACAAAATTAGATAAGTTTTGTTTGTTATGTTCGAGTTAAAGTTAATGCTGAGGAGTGATGATTTATGTGATCTTCTTATAGAATGAGATAAGTTTTGTTTGTGTTCGAGTTAAAGTTCATGCTGGGGAGTGAGGATTTATGTGTTCTTCTTATAGAATGAGATAAGTTTTGTTTGTGTTCGAGTTAAAGTTAATGCTGGGGAGTGAGGATTT
>NW_013666833.1:219774-230856 GCF_000517525.1 Limulus polyphemus
GAGGATTTATGTGTTCTTATAGAATGAGATAAGTTTTGTTTGTGTTCGAGTTAAAGTTAATGCTGGGGAGTGAGGATTTATGTGAATTCTTCTTATAGAATTAAATAAGTTTTGTTTATTTATTTGTTCTTTCATCAAAATCCACTGACCAGTAGCTGGTCAGTTTGCGATTTACAATGAAACTCAAGTTAGGAAGCGTGCGTCTGTAAGTCCGTATCTGTGATAGACGCTCTTTCAAACTTGTAACTTCTCGATACAGATACGTTTTCTAACTTATATGACCTCTTTGATGGACGCGTTTTCGAATTTGTAAGTGGTTGATAACCATTTTGCCATCTACCTCGCAACTTTCACGCAGCATTTACTGCCTACACAAAATGACGACAATGATGCTTCTTTGGGGTAGAAACATCCACTTTTTTTCTGATGTCATAGCAACCGCTATATGTGCACGCACAGCTTGTGGTAGTAATACTGGCTTCGAAAACCCTAATCTCTAGGATTCCATATATTCGGGAGACACTGTCAATAAGCTCTAAAGGCCACCTAACGTTACGAGCAGACGATGCAGAGTAACCCAACCCTATACATACAGCTTGTGCTCGGTATCTTAACTTAACGGAAGATATCACAAGGTACGCGAATAAATAACGTTTTATACTGACATAGACAAAATAAAAAAAATTTAGTTTGTGTATATACATACATACTTACATATATGTGCCTAAACGGATCTACGTCATTTCTAGTTCACATACCGTATTAAATATTTCATACATCCAAATCTAACTGAAAACAAATTCACTAAATGAACACTTTTGACCGAATAGTTTAAATCAATAAAAAATGTTTTTTTTTCTCTTATCTTTCCTACCAGTTCTACGACTGTGACACTAAAGGCATAATACTAACTTAACAATTAAGCTAATCTAATTAAGATGCTACTATGTCAATTAATTAACAGACCCTGTTATAAGAAAACTCAGTTAATTGATTAGCTATATCAGATGTGCGAATACTCAACTCTGTAGCTCCTTGAGATTTAAATGTTCAGGGATACGTTTTTTTCCCTTTTCACAAAGCTACACAGTGAGCTACGTGCGCTATGCTCGTCGCAAGGATCGAACCTTCAATTTTATGGATTTAATTTTTTTTTCTAGAACCTTGTGGAATATCCGTGTAACATCGAGCTCCACAGGAATAGAAATGTCATGTACAATATTCCGAGACATAAGCGTCTTCAACCATTATCTTCCCAGAATAAATTTGAATAATTTCGAGTTATTATAAGGATACAGTAGTCAACTTGAATCAATTTACTCATATTCCATAATTTCGCACTAAATTAGGCTTACGTTTGTTTACCCTGCTATTATGGCGTTCAGCAGAGAGTAAACAGTAGGACTGTTCTACAGTGTCGACCAGATACATTAAGTAGTAAATTAGTACGTTTCTTCGTTAACTACTAAGACATTTAGCGCCTAGGAAGAGAGCACAATAGAGCAATAGTGTCAGGCTTAACAGTAATCGGAAAATTAAATAACAATCGCCAAGTATTTTATATATGTATTTAAAGAAGGATGACGTTTCGAGCTAGCGCTCTTCGTCAGATCGTACAGTATTCAGATTGAGTACTTAGCATACAAAATTATACATCATAATTCTTTTACATTTTTGAACTATCTATTGTTGACTGGAGAATAGTAGAAACAATTATGAATAAATGAAACGACCACGGACTCCAAAGAATCTTTAAACATTTTCGTTTTTGTTATTTTACGCCTTTTTCAGAACCACAGATTACAGAAAATATATGCTTTTGATGAAGGCTTACGTGAAGGCGAAACGTTGATCAAATAGGGATATTAGAAAAAAAAACTGACAGATTCTCTGAAGTTTGTGGTCGTTTCATTGATTGACTGATAATAATAGTAATAATAAGTAATTAAATATTGTAAAAATAAATAAATAAACTCAGCTGTAGGTTGCTTCTGACCAGTTGACTCCCTGTGGTCGGTGGTTCGGAATTAGGAACGGCGTCACGTTACCTGACCTGCGCACTGGCAAATATGATGAGACAGAGCTCCAGGGAGAAAAACTAGTGCTAAAAACTCTTAGTGTGTAACTATAAACATTCGTTTCAAACCCTTGTATTGCTTCACTTTCATTTCTGTTTTCACAAGTACTATTTAAACATCTATAGCACATGTACCAGCTCAATGTTGCGCGTTTTTAGATTCAAAACACAAGACTCCTTCAGCATATCCTCAATATAACAAAAATTAATAGACATAACATGAAAGCAAAAACGTTCTTTCATGTGAAAAGCTTCGTTTGAAACATTGATTATAACAATAAAAAAACTGTTGTGATATAAAGGAAACATACAACATTGAACCTTTTAACTTGTTCTAGCATTGTTGTGTTCAGGCACTTTCTTGCATTCCTTGAAGACTATCAGGGGGCCGTCTTTCACAAGCACTCATCTATCGCTTATATTGTACACTATGTATACTTCAGCAACAATAATTCAACATGTATATATATATATATATATATGTGTGTGTGTGTGTGTGTGTGTGTATCAAGAAAAACTTTGACGTTAACATTTAATCTATATAAATATTATAGTACTGTCTGTTATATGTTCATGTAACTACTTCGCAGGGTGTGGATAAGACCTTCACCAAAATTGGCATGGAAGCTTATTAAGTTCATGGGGAAGAAACATACAACTTTCAAGTTTTGCATTTTGCAGTTTTTAAGGGCGTTTTTTACTACTACCTCGCCTCCACCAAATTTGGTATGAAGGTTTGGTGGGTCCATGGGGAGATACGAACAAATTTTCAGTTTTGCATTTTACGTTTTGAGGTTTACCACTACTTCGCCCCGAAAATGGATCTTCACCAAATTTGGCATGAAGGTTTGGTAGATTCATGGGGCGATACATACAGATTTTTAGTTTTGCAGTTTTTATGGACTTTTGCATTTTTTTACAATTGCATATAAGGGTTTGGTTTGTTTGGAATTATGCACAAAGCTACACAATGGGCTATCTGTGCTCTGCCCACCGCGGGTATCGTTGTAAGTCAGCAGAAATACCGCTGTGCCATAGGGGGGGGGGGGCTACATATAAGGGAAGCAACTTTTCACTTTCTAAGATAACCTTTCATTAATCATGAATTTACATAACTTCCGACCATGGGACGGATATTCCAGCTAGCATACATATACATTAGCGATAAGCAACAATGGTTATGTGAAATCGAAGAAACCCTAAAAGCATACTCAAAAACTTGATTAACTTTGAATATCTCAAAGCCCATTGAAATTGGAAATAATAACACATTATATTTATTACAGATCTCCCACTGACACAGCAATCTTTGGCAATCTTGTACAACTCGGGTAATGTTCCCAAAATCTCGACCTCATACTGGCCATCCCCTCCTGTTTTTCTGCGTGAAGCTTAAAGATTAAGCATCTTAACGCCCTACTGTTGATGACGCAAACGGCAGGCTCTTAAAAAAAAAAACAAGTGAAGCAACTGGCGTATTAGGTGTAGTATATCACTAGTGTGTGTGTCCGTCCTGACAGAAAAACGTCTTCAAATCCCCGTGGGTGCACTTGCTGCACAGACATGTTTTGTCATTCAGCCAGAAAGTCCCGAAAATTGTTGACCCAACCCTTGTATCCTGCAGTGTTTTGTTAACTTAGTGTTTACTTATGGATTCTCCCATCAATCAAAGGCTTCATATGCCAAATGTTTTGAAGATATTATAATATACAATATGCAGCCTATAGCTGGAAATGTACCATGAAGTGAATTCACTGAATCTAAAATATAACACACATACAGTAACAAACAAAAGAGTTAAAACACGAATGCAGTAACAAACAATGTTAAAACACGCACACGCACACATGCAGTGACAAACAAGAGCGTTAAAACACGAATGCAGTAATAAACAACAACGTTAAAACGCACACACACATGCAGTAACGAAAGCGTTAAAACACGAATGCAGTAATAAACAACAACGTTAAAACACACACACATGCAGTAACGAAAGCGTTAAAACACGAATGCAGTAATAAACAACAACGTTAAAACACGCACACATGCAGTAACAAACAACAATGTTAAAACATGCATGCAGTAACAAAATGTTAAAACACACACAGGAACAATTAACAAAGTTAAGATACGCATGCAGTAACAAACGATGCTAAAACACACACAAGTACAAATAACAACGTTAAAATACGCATACAGTAAGAAACAACAATGTTAAAAGTAAATGTTGACCTCTTGGTAATGCTTGACTACAATGTGGATGTTGTGATACCACTATTTCTTTTTCATAATACCATCAATTTTCACCATCTCTCACTTCTGCAGTACACACACACACAAACCGTTAAAGACCAACCACCATGTTTCACCGTTTCGTTTAAAGTGGCTGTTCAGAACCTTTGCTATTCTAAGCTAACCTTACCTTAAGTATGATCCTTTTTTCCTTCTCTCCAGTTTCTAACAACACACACAATAGAAGGTTATTTATCAGTAAACAGTCCCTTAAAAATATAAATATAAGAGAGCCCCCCAAAAAGAGCTATTCTCAACTTACCAAATTCAATGAGAAGGTTGGGTTTTATTCTGGACTTGCGTTATGAAAAGGCCCTTTCACTTTTTTTCGCTTGTCTGTATTACTCACCCCCCCCCCCAACAGCAATACAAATATAGACAAATTTACAGGCCAATAATCTATCAATTTTCGTATCCCCGTTATTAGCCACTTTCAAATTTTAGATAACCCGTGCAACTTGTTCATTTCAAGGCTGTTGTAAGAAGTATCGACCCCCCCCCCCCAACTTGGGAACTATCACTAGTTTGCATATTCGTTGTATAAAACTTCTTATGGTTACATCTCCGTATTACTTCTAGTTTCCATAAAGCTTAGTTTTTTGATTCGTTTGTTTTTAGCACAATGTCCCATTTCATTGGTTAATATCATTCACACAAAGTATTGAGATTTTTGGCTGCAAGTTTTGCATATAGGACATTTTCTTACATTTTCAATTGGTCCGTTTTATTGCTGATTCTAATTACATGCATATCCTGTCCTTCTGCATTTACTTCTGAGGCTTTTTTTAATCGATTTATTGCTGAAATGTCTAGACTGACGCTATCCTTCCGTCTGGGTGTTTTCATTTTTAGACCCCTTTCCTCTTATTACACCAATTCCCATTTGTATCAAAAGGATCTAATATGCTATTAATCCCAACCTTCGAAACATCAAGTTTTGGGGCAATAACGCCAACGAGGATTCTTAAGCCAGAATTTATTATATTTTCCACTGCTTAATTTTATTTATTTTAGAGTGTGTGTGTGTGTGTAAGAGGTTCAGACTCGTTATAGCTTAGAATGTCTCTGGATGATGTTGACATTTTACTGGTCATATTCTGCAATTATTTAATTATAGGTGCGATAAATAAATATTTTCTTATGAAAACAAGTAAAATGGATAAAGCCCACTCGATTCACACTTAACGTGCCTCGTAATTGATGTGCAATTATGTCGTGATACATCACAATAATTGTTTTATTGTAATTACAAAACAACGTGCAGACACGACACAGTGACATACTGCAAGAGCTACAATATTTCAGAACCCTCTAAAGTAAACGAACGTAAGCAGGCCGATTATATTAACAAATATAAACGGCATCTCCATACAGCTCTTCCGAATTTCCGAGTTTTGGGTTATAATTAAGTAAGATAGTTAAAATCATTCAAAATGATTATAGTACCATATAATGACAATAGTATTAGAAATACTAAATATATACGTTCTTTATTCAAAATAAACAGAATAGTGTATTTTGATAATTTAACTTTGTTAGTACTAATATTGAAAAGTGATTGGTAATACAAGAAACAGGAACTGCGGTAGGTCCCACAGTGGGTTGGTTATGTGTTTGTTAAATGCAAAGCTGTACAATGGGCTATATACTTTGTGACAACTGCTGGGATCGAACTCCCAATTTTTGTAATGAAAACCGCAGAGCCACCGAAGGGTCCCACAGGGGACAATGCACTAAAATAATAAGAACATTTAGTTTTAATCAAATATTTCCAGAGATGGATGAAGCGCTATGAAGTTAATTAATAATTAGAAGTAATTTAAGTAATTTTTTAAAAGTTTTCTCATTACAAATGTTATCGTGTTTATTTTGTATTGAGTGAGTACCTCATTTCAAGGATGTTGTGTATAAGAATGGCAATTTCTTGAATACAATAATCCAACAGTCAGTTTGAGCAGTTAATTATCACCGTTACAATTAATTATCACTTATTATTCAGCGGGACTAATTATGTATTTATGAATTTCTTTTC
The DNA here is from genome assembly GCF_000517525.1 of Limulus polyphemus. Lineage (NCBI taxonomy): Eukaryota > Metazoa > Arthropoda > Merostomata > Xiphosura > Limulidae > Limulus > Limulus polyphemus. The sequence continues at coordinate 226,176 of NW_013666833.1, forward strand.
TTCCTCATCGAAACATAAATTTCAGTGATAGTCCCCAACCGAAATTCTCGTTTTGGTGAGGAAATTTATAAATAAAATATATTGTTCGTGCTTACGTTATTTGAGCTCTATTCCCCAAAGTTCTAACACATATTAAACTAAAACTAAAGATTAACATCTGGGTATATTACACCTGGAAGAGAAACGCTTCAAACCGAATATCCAAAGAATGAATAAGGGAGAAAAAAAAACTCATTTTATTATGTAAATCTTTCTTTGTCAAAAAGACCGAAATCTCATAAGGTGACTATGAAAGATGCAACTGTGACATTCAGAACAGTTTAATGGTTTTTACCCTAAGGTTATACTGCGAGTACATTGACGGGCTGGTAATTACGCTGATTAACATTGGGGTTGTTCTGGTTATCCAATACAATTACGTTAAGACGTTTATGAACGCGCGTTACTTATAGATGGTGACATCCGTGAAGGAATCAAATACGGTTTTAACGCTACTGGGTAATACCATCTGTGATAACACGAACGTTTAATGCCACGTGCGCGTGCAGGGTTTAGTACTTACTTCCCACGATAATCAACAACTGAAAAAAAACAAAAAACAAAGTTATACCTTTAACACAGTTTATATTTGTAGTTAATTTAAACTATGAAATTAAAACGTAGAAATGGAAGACAAACTCGGGTAATATAAAACGCTGATGTATTGTCAGGGACTAATATGACAAAAAAAAATACGTTTATAGCACTAAAATTTGATATTTAAATCGCTTCTGCGAATTATCTACTAAACGAACTACCTTGAAGTTGATCATTCTTTTCCCACTATCTAATGATTTTTTTTTCAACGCATTAGAATCTGCCCGTAAGAGAATTGGTAGCATGAGTTGATGGGCATGTGTACGTTCAAAGCAACCAAACTAATAAAATGCGCAAGACGTGATCATTCAAAATTTAGATTGTCCAACAAATTGAAAATAAAGGAACGGTACACTTCATCAGTCAAAAAGTTTTTAAATAATTAAGGTATAATGAAAATAGTTGAACATTATACACGTGTAGATCTAATATTTTTTTGTTTTTTTTTACCGTACGTTCATAACGATGTTTAGGTTCCAGTTAAAGTGCATTTGAATCTAAGTAATGCATTCAATTCAGTAGTGCATGAAACCATGCTTATAATATTAAGCAAGCGTAATTTACACTGCTTCTAATGTAAACCTCGTACGTCGATCCTTTAAAGTCACGATAACTGATTGGGCTTTCACAATTTGTATAATATTACTGACATTAAGTTTCCAATAGTTGAAGCTAACTAATAAGTAGAGTTTGTGTGTTCTGTAAATAAGGTGTATATTATTGTTTTTTAAATGTTATTTCCACTAACAGTATTGTTTAGTGTTTAAAATATATAGTTTTATCAATTTAATTATTATACTTTTATTATAGTTTTTAGTATTGTTAACTTACTATACGGACTTCCGACTGGCCTTAATCTTTTAATCTGGCCAAAACCCGTGAGATATTGGGTTTACAGCTGGAAGTATTGTTAAAAGCGAAGGTACCCAAATGACGAAACGATACATTCTAATCCTTGAAAGTAATGACGCAGGAAATATATATACGTCATTAGCTCTACTGATTACCAGGTTCATTTTTAGTAGGACGTTTGCTGTGACTAGAAGTTAATATTGATAAGGGATTTGAATTAAGGACTAAGAGGATACAGCCAACAGAAGAATTAACAGGATATACCCAACACAAAGGAAACAAAATACATCCAACAGCGGGGGATTAACAGCATACATCCAACAGAGAGGGATTAACAAGGTACAACCAACAGAAAGGGATTAATAGGACATACCCAGCACAAATGAAATAAAACCCATCAGAAAGGATTAACAGGATAAATCCATCAGAGAGGGATTAATAGGACACACTCAGAACAAAGGAAATAAAATACATCCAACACACAAGAATTAACAGGGATGCATCCAATTGTCCACCTGACACTCTCTTTGTGCTCCACAGTGGCTCAGTGGTAAGTCTGAAGGATTATAACGTTAAAAACCGGGTTTCGATACCTGCAGTGGGTACAGCACACATATAGCTTATTGTACAACTTTACAATTAACAACAAACAAACATCACTCACTTTGTAACCATAAAAACACATAACACGTTATTTTTGATTCTCTTCTTTATGCCTTATAGAAATGATCGTTTATCATCTTAAGTTTAAAACTAACTCTCTTTTACAAGTTGTTTCATGAAAGTTTCTATTCTACATGGTTCTTGTGGCCCGTTTCTGAAGAATAAGTACCACAGAACTGTGTAGAGAAAAAGTTCATAAGTATTTCTAGCAGACTTATTTCTAGTCGTTCTAAGAACCCCTCGCTCTTCCATGTGGTTAAGAGAAGCAACGCCATTTTTTTTTAAAGTTAATTGATTTGATGAACAAATGTGCATAGTGATAGCGTACTTAGTGTCAGAAAACATTCATATCTCGTTTAAGGTAAGGTGGTTTTCTAGTGGTATAATAATTATGTTGTTTTTTAGCATGCTTAAGCTATCTCTCTAACTCTCGTGGACATCCATTTTAAATTCGCACGGTATAAACAAACCTTCACATAAAACCATCGACTTCTAAGAGTACGTACTTGGCCCCCTTTTTTTAAGTCCTTAAGAAGAATGCCACTTGGAGTGCTAAACGACAATCTAACGCTCCTCCGCCAGTATTTATTAGGATTTTGGGCGTTACAGAGACAAACATTTCTTTCATAAGACAGCTGTGGCTCTTCAATTTTAGAGTTCGGGGAAGAACACAGTCTACCGTAAAGAAGAAACAGAGATAAAGAAAATCACCTAGTTTAAAAGATTAAAATTGATATGAAAAACAGTTCGATATATCTACAAGAAGTCACACGAATATGAATACGAAATAAGGCACGAGATTTGATACACGCAAACTTCTGATGTATTTCAAATAATCCCGAGGTAGCGAAATAATGCGAAGTAAGGGGCAAACGTAAAATTTTAATTTACACCCACAATTCACTGGAACGTGAAAAATGTACAGCAATGTAAAAAACGTGGTGGAATTGTTTGTTTGTTTTGAATTTCGCGCAAAGCTACACGAGGGCTATCTGCGCTAGCCGTCCCTAATTTAGCAGAGTAAGACTAGAGGGAAGGCAGCTAGTCATCACCACCCACCGCCAACTCTTGGGCTATTCTTTTACCAACGAATAGTGGGATTGACCGCCTCATTATAACGCCCCCCCCCCGGCTGAAAGGGCGAGCATGTTTGGTGTGAGGGGGATTCGAACCCGCGATCCGCAGTTTGCGAGTCAAGCGCCCTAACCACCTGTCCATGCCGAGCCGCGTGGTGGGACTTAGTGGTAAATTTTACGTCGTAAGTGACTTTGAAAATCACGAAGCAGTCAGTCAATGCTGAATTGATGATCGGAGACAATATGAAATCAAGTTATCTTCACGAATATAGTTTAAATTTTTGTTCATCAATGAAACTGTTCTTATATTTAAGAGGAATTTTAAATTTCTGAATTAAAAAACATGCATTTCGCTACAAAAACCTCGACATAAGAGAACCTAACGAAATAATGTACATAAGAGAGCTTGTTTGTTTGTAATCAAGCACAAAGCTACACAATGGGCTATCCGTGCTCTGCCCACCACGAGTACCGAAACCCGGATTCTAGCGTTGTAAGTCCGCAGACATACCGTTGTGCCACTGGTGGGGGGTGTGGGCATACGAGAGCTATAATCGATCAAAGTAATTGATACTGACTACTACTTTTATTACTCCAATAACAGTAACCAATCAGACAATTTGACCTCGAGGTGATTGACTTTCCAAGGAGGCAAATTCATTGGCCTGTACAACGCGACTTGCTTACCTGCTATCGAATTTATCGTATTTATCCAGTGTCACGTGCCCGTGGTGAAGATTATGACTGAGCGTGGTTAGATCACGACACATTTTTCCAAATGATCAAGCCTCGGGTCAACTGGAAACTGTACGAACATGCGTTGTTAGAATTCCTTAGAAAAATTATTTGAGTAATCGAGTCTTCACATGGCTCGCCAATTAACTTAGATTCAATTCGAGATAAATTTAACTTTAAGCAGGTTCCGAGATCACACCCACTATCTCTCCCACGTCGACCGAGTACGCTACCGTTAACCCTTTGGCTACTGGTATTAAGGCACTTCTTTAACAACGAGATTTACCTATTTGACCACAAACTCATTGCACCTGCAGCTACTAAAACATGCGTGATGGGAAAGGAGAACCCGCTTAACAGCTGGAACGATGGTTGGAGAAAACAAATAGTAGACAGGAAAAACCATTCACGAGGAAGTAATTATTCCCCTCCGCTGACACCAGGTCTCTCAAAAAACATTAAAATGTGCATCCCGATGCTTGTTTGTTTTAGCGCAAAGCTACACAATGGGCTATCTGCGCTCTGGCCACGGTGGCAGAATCGAACCTCGGATCTTAGCGTTGTAAATCCATAAACTTACCCTGATCCATCGGGGGCTCGATTCGCTAGAGAGATCGCAACTGCGTATGAGATGTATTTCTTTACACAGTCATGAAATGTTAGTGTTCTTCTGTAAATCAATGATCACAATAAATCAAACTAGTAGAGACACGCAAAAC
>NW_013666833.1:231856-244374 GCF_000517525.1 Limulus polyphemus
AAAAAAATCTAATCGCAGACACCGAAATCCTAGGCCTAACATTAGTTAAGCTTTTCTTAAGTACGGCCTATATTCGATAAAGAGATAAATTAACTACTTGTAACTTGTTTACTTTTCTTTTTTTTTTGTCTTTAGTTTAGTTAGGGCTACAGTTTATCGTACTTAATACTATCAATAAATAAACTTGGAATGTTATTCTACGACCTTTTCTTTAAAACGTTGATAAGCTTTTTACATTTTGTTGTACAAAATGTCTACTAAAGAATATTTACATCCGCCTTTTATTTAGCCTTTTATTTACATTCGTTGAAATGAAGTGCGCACGCATGCGCATTTAGATAGTAAGGTGCACGCGCATTTTCAGGACAAACAAAAATTGAGTGTTATTATAATAGATATCTCAACTCCAAAAAAGTCATTACTTCCAAACTAAAAAAAAGTTTAGAAACCGATAATTTTATGAAAAATAAAGTGGCGGATGGTTTCGTATTTAAGCTTTCTGAAAATCCTAACCAATTGTTTTCATTCAATTTTTTTTAGTCTACGCACATTTTCAAACAGTTTTATGTAATACTGCTTATACCATTAACAAACTTTTGAATATTAATCTGTAAATATTTAGCATCGTCACTCTAGGTTGATATCAAAATCAGTTGAGCATTCTATATAATAATAAAAATTGAGATTTATCATGCACCGAAAAAAGTATAATATTGCATGTATATATTTATATGTGTCAACTGTGTTACTACGTGCTAATTTTGAATAATTTATTTTATGATCCAAATTAAAAGCAAATAAACAATTTGAACTTTTGTGCCGCTGATATTAAACATTGAGAAGCACGTTTTCACGTAGAGCTTTTTATATCAATAATCGACCAAGTGGTTAGGGCGCTTGACTCGCAAACTGAGCGTCGCGGATTCGAATCTTCGTCCTACCAAACATGCTCCCCCTTTCAGCCGCGGGGGCGTTATAACGTTACGGTCAATCCCACTATTCGTTGGTAAATAGTTGGCGGTAGGTGGTGATGACTAGCTGCCTTCCCTCTAGTCTTTCACTGCTAAATTAGGGACGGCTAGTGTAGATAGCCCTCGTGTAACTTTGCGCGAAATTCAAAACCAAACCTAACAAGATGCGCATCGTAATGGCTAGAAGAAAAACAACAAACTTCCAAACATTCTTGGTTCTGAAGTGCTTTTCTTTGATAAACTAACTTTAAATGTTATTTTAGCTTGATACACTTAACGGTAAATACAATTTTATTAGACGCGAAGTTTCACTAGACGTATACATAATTCACGTATCAATAAAAACTAACTTTATTTTGTGCGCCAACAAGTTTAAAACTATGTGCATCAGAAACTAAGCTCACACGTCACGTTATCGCACTCTTATACGATGTAACACTGAAGCTTTTACTTATCATCGAACGATGAAACTTATCTACTGTTTTCCATCCCCAGAGAAGGAAAAAGGAGTCAAAGCCAACATCTCCACGGCTTTTAAAGTGTTAGATGAATAATGACCCGTGGAAAGAATCAGACCATCTCTATAAATAAAAGTCGCAGGACTTCAAAAATGTTTATATTTCAGGAAAACTCGCCAATCCTGTCTGTTCTGGAAACTCGTTCAAGTGGCGAGAAGTTCTTTGGTTGAAATGTTATTGGAGAAGCAGCCCTGAAAGCTCTATCCAACTATAGCCCGCTGGAAGTTACGAGGTTATACATATTGGCTCCAAACTGCTGAATCATAGTATTTTGCTAGATATCTTTTGCTGATGGACTTTGAAGATAAAATAAAACTTATCACTCTCTCAAACACCAGATACGACAAAAATTTCTAACGACGAATTTCTTTTAAAACTAGAGTAGAGTTCACCGAAATATGAAAAACAAAAAAGGGAAAAATACATTATATATTATCATGATAAGTATAAAAGTCAATATTACCGAAACATGAAAAACAAAAAAGGGAAAACAAATAAAATAGATAATCATGATAAGTTGTATCAATTATTTAGTGTAGAATATTATACTCTTAAAAAATGGTCCACGATATTAAACACAATATTTATCCTTTTTTTTAATGCAGTCGGGACTAAACATGTTTAAAATATAAACTTTTCAATTTTCAATTAATTTCAGGTCGAGATAAGTATGGGATATCCATTTTGAGGATATAATTAACGAGTGTCACTACACTACAATATAGATGGAAATCAAAGAATGTTTTCATCTTTATATGATGCGTCTTTCAAGAAAACTCAACAAAAGTTTTCATAATTCATACATCACATCAAAACTTATATAATTTAATTATAACTTAGACAGACCCAGTTTGAACTACTTAACCTATGCCCCCCCCCAAAAAAAAAGTATACATAAATGCTTCATTTACTTAGTAAATATTCTAAAGCAATGGGTCCTTTTTTTGCGTCATGGGTCCCTTTACAAACCAAAGACAACCACTCAACCCCACACTCAGATAAGTCTATCTGTAAAATGTTATAAATCCTACAGTGTACAAAAGTGACATTGACATAAATGTACAATTTAATGAATTCTTGAAATACGCCATTACTTTCATTTAATCGAACATAGTATCGTTTTCTGTTTTAACTATGACATGGAAATTCGATTTTAATCCTAGCAGACCTCCTTTAGAATGTCTCGCGAATCGCTTTATGTCCGCATACCACAGGTTGAGAACCACGAATCTATATTTCACGTGTAACAATATCGTATCTGCATCTTGGATTATATAAAAACTTCGAGCGTGCTCTACACGCTCACCTAAAACTGTCGGCGATCTATTGATCATCGGACAAATGACTTCACAAAACAAGCGAGTTTTCTCGACTAGAACGCCATTTAGCTTGCGCTATAGGTTTCACCCCTTCGTTAGCAATAACAGGAACTCTGTAGTGACGTCACGAATTGTACAATCAATCATTGTGTGTCAGTGGGTGGTGGCAGAAGGGTGGGCTAATTTTTCTGAAATTCTCTCTTTGGCGTTTTTCTCTTTCTAAACACTGTAACATTTTGCTGTTTAACTAAACGGATAAGATAAAAACCAAGAACAGAAATACGAAAATGTTTTCTGTTTACAATAAACAACAAAATCTCTAATATAGTATCTGTTTAACACTATTTGTAGATTCTTTTAAACATTGAAACATTAGATGCTTACTTTGTTGTTGTTTTTGTTAAATAAAATTATCTATAATACAGATTACCTTGTATTGAGAACATCACATTGACTGCTCAACTGGTTGAAACTAACCTTTTATTCAGGTTTTTCCGGATGATATCTAAAGGCTCAAGAACTGCTACTGGTTGAAACTAACCTTTTATTCAGGTTTTTCCGGATGATATCTAAAGGCTCAAGAACTACTACTGGTTGAAACTAACCTTTTATTCAGGTTTTTCCGGATGATATCTAAAGGCTCAAGAACTACTACTGGTTGAAACTAACCTTTTATTCAGGTTTTTCCGGATGATATCTAAAGGCTCAAGAACTACTACTGGTTGACTGCTGTCTTCTGTATAGATGATCTTATATCTAAGCGTACTGGTTACAGTCTATGTCTGAGAGTTCTTCTTCGTCCTACCTCTAGTAAGTAAGAAATAATAACAAAATTAAAAAAATAACTTAAATTCAGTATAAACTCAAATACATTTATGTTATACTAAACATTCATATTAATATAAATACGACAGTGAGTTAAAACAAGACATGCCAAAAAGGGTGAATGAACAGATGGTCAGGCAAATAGACAGATAGAGATCGACAAACAGACATAGACTGGTAAATAGACAGACTGAAAGACAAGTATACATACATAAACTAACACAAAGACAGATTAGATAGACAGATACTCATCTACTCCCAGACATTAAGATTTTGATGTCCTGATTTGGCTCCGCGTATAGATGTTTGAAGTATAGGTCAATGCTAAAGATTTTTAACCCTATATATATATATATATATATATACTACACACACACACTGGAAATGTAGTTCTATAGGCGCTGTTTGCGCTAGTAATTACTAATTACTCATTGAAAAAATAAAAGAAAAAGAAAAGGTGAACATTTTCTAAATAAATATTTTTTTCTGGGAAGTACTGCACAAGAAAAGAGTTCGGATTGTGCTCTTTGGTCATACACAGCTCACTGCATCAAAATGATTTTCCGTTTCCCAAATTTTTATACACTTTACTGATATAAACTAATGTTTTGAGATAGTAAACGTGGTACCGTTTGTTGAAAAGATAACATTTTTTTAAGAACTCCAGTTTCTCAGAACTACATTTAAAAATTACATAAATAAAGATATAATCAAACGCTTACATACAGTCCTAGTGAAAGTTGTGTTCTTGTTGTGAGGAGAGTACTTTTATTTAAAATTGTGTTCTCTTATAAAGAAATGGTTGTTGCACATACCATAGTTATGTTTCTAGTTGTCTGAATCCTGAATACCCAAAGTGTGAATTTTTTTATGGATTTTTTATTTGTGGCGCCATTCAATAGATGGCGCAGGTCTTTTGGTTACATACATACATAGATACTGACATACACGCTACATCCATTATAGTTAGATTCTTCTCTTTCTATTGCCCTTCCTTAATGATATTCTATACACAGAACAATGGAGATTTATACATATTTTTATTTATTTATTTCTGCTTATTCGACATGTTAATGACGTCAAGTTACATATTTTACGTCTGGGCCAGGCATGGCCTTGTTGTTACGGCGTTCGACTATCAATCTGAGGGTTGCGGGCTCGAATCTCCGTCATTGAAAATGCTCGCCTTTTACGGTTGTTGTCAGATCCAGCCACTAGACTGTAAAACTTCTTGGCTAGTACCAAATACACAAGCAGCCGACCCCATAACTATAATGTGATTAAGGTGGAACGAAGAGAAAAACACGTCATATAATTATACATATAAAAATAAAGATAACGCAAAATATTTAGGAAATAAAGCAGTCTTAACGTCACCATCTTCCCGGTTAAATTAACCTTAGACACGCTAGCTCAGGGCACCCCCCACTACCCTACACACCTAATGATTTGAAATAAATTTTAAGTAATTGCCACTCTCAGGAACCTTACTCTCATTGCAATTTAATCTTTGAAGAACATGAAGCACAACAAACGTTGGGTAGCTATATTTACGGCAATAAATAACATTCTCGATGAAAACATTGCTTTCTCCGATGGCAGAGAAGATTTAGAAATAAAGTATTTACGAGTGCTGACGTCTCCCCCTGACACCTTCTCGCCAAATCTTTTTGCACGATGATCCTCGGGCCTCAGTTTAGGAAACACTGTTCTATAAAATCACATGACTTTAATTAGTTGATTCTCAGGTGCCTTAGTAACTTATAGGAAGAAACTGTCTTCCTTCTCCAACTAATGACGAAAACATTTGTGGCAGGCACTGAATGTGACGTCACTTATGGATTTCGATGCGAATATTTGATAAACATAAACATCTACTAGGTGAAGCTATGACTCATCTTAACCACCTGTCTATTCACGTACCTTCTTATTTATACATTTACCTGCACAACTACTATTTGAATCATCTATAAATAAATCCATCTTCCAGATTTTCATGGAAATATTATTCAGGCACTAAAACAACAGCAACAAAATCCAATTCAATATTTACCTATTCATTCACGAAATGGCTCATACACATTCATTCTGGGCCTGCCATGGCCAGGTGGTTAGGGCGCTCTACTCGCAATCTGAGGGTCGCGGGTTCGAATTTCCGTCCCACGAAACATGCTCGCCCTTTCAGCTAGGGGATGTTATAATATGACGGCCAATCCCACTATTCGTTGGTAAACGAGTAGCTCAAGAGTTGGCTGTGGATGGTGATGACTAGCTGCCTTCCATGTAATCTTTCACCGCTAATTTAGGGACGGCTAGCGCAGATAGTCCTCGCGTAGCTTTGCGCGAAATTCAAAACAAACCAAATCACATTCTATCTCGTTTGTCTATCCATCTTGTCTTCTACTCGTACACCTCGTATGTAGCGCAACAATTAAACTTTCTAGCTATATTTAATACTCTAGTTACAAATCCACTCACCATCTGCCCAACCATGAATCTGGTTGCGTGATTAGCTAATCTCTTGACTCATATGTACTCATTCAGATTCAAAAACATGCAGTTAACTATAAGAGGAGAATATAGGTAAGCTTCACATTCAGATTCAAAAACACGCAGTTAACTATAAGAGAAGAATATAGGTAGAATATAAGTACCTTCAGAACTAATTTTCGTTGATTCAAGAAATCTATGGTTTCCAGAATAAAGTTTGTAAGATAAAGAAGAGTTTTTCACCCTTTATAAGAAGTCTCTCTGTCAGTATATAGGCATTGAATCACACTCATAAGATTGCGACATATATGGTAATATCACCGATTTTGACTGAACTGTAACGTTCAACGTCACTTCATAGCCAAATTCCACACCAAAAATTCCATCGTCACTATTTCTACCAAACAGTCGATACAAGTTAAATATAAATATAATCCTTCTTAATTAAACCAATAATTATAGTGTAATTAAATTATGAAGTAGCTATTTATGGTGTTAAAATGTTAATTTCTCTGGCAAACATTTCAAGTAAAATTTATTAATTTTATTTTCTAACAATATATCAAACTTTATAAACTTAAAAACTGAGTATACTATAGCAAAGTCAAGTTGGATCTTACGAGATTAATATTTAGTCCCTTAATTTCGGCTTTTCTCAGAGAGGCGATAAAACAGGCAATGACTTAATGCTGAAAGGTAACAGAGTTGACAAATATGCTCTATATCAACACTTAGATCCTAAATAACAGCTGTCACCCGTCCAAAATGGCAAGTCGTTAGTCAAGACCATATTCAGCTCACACTGTAAGAGCAGCAGAAAAACAAAACTTAACGAGTCTGCCAAAAGATTTATCTGTTTGATGGGCAGACATACAAAATGGAACTTATTTTTTACAGTTACAAAACTATACTGGCTACCAACAGAGACTCGTTTCTCACACTGTTCCTCTGACTTTTCGATTGATAATCTGGAAAAAAAATCAGGTGATCTTCCAAAAAAATAACCTCCTGTAGAAAGAAAACACAGAGGGAATGACGGAGAGGAAAGGTACGTGTATTAGTATACACGAAATTATATCATATTTTGGAGCATCACAAGATGCAACTAGTGGGGTGGAGGTTCAGTTGGACTAGTCTCCCTCACTTTTTCCAGATGCCTTTTACGTCCACCTAAAAATTCAGGCACCAGTGTCGAAATTTCTACTTCAAGTTTTGAGCCGTATAGTCTAGCTGCCAAGCCACTTTCAGTAAACAGTACTTCAGAAATATCCCCCCCCCACCCTAACATATCATCTATGGATGCGCCTTAGTGTTTATTCCAAAGCATGCATTGCTTGAGACACAGATCATACTCTAACTACTCTGTTTGATTTTACTAAAAGGCGTATTCTCTAATGTTGCCTGACATGCATCCTATAATATACACGCTCCGTCCTTTCTTGTCGTGTACTTTACTATGAGTGAACTTCAAATTTTAAATAAAATATCGAAACTATTTTACTAAAGTTGACTAAAACTAGCAGAATTAACCTCTATTTTCCCAATAACCTTTCAATAATACCTACAAAACTACAAATTACTATCAAATTCTAACTCAACAAATTAATATAAAATAGATGGTTGAATACATTATATTAGAACAATTTCTAATAAGCAAATCACATAACAAGAATAGTCGATATAAAGTCGTGACTGAACGTCATGTATCAGAACTATATTTTGACGTTGCTTGGCGTTAAGCAGGTAGAGTGATTGATGCCACCGAATAACTCTTTCCAACACAAGATATCCATACTCTCAGGTCACAAACGTGTTCTCCTCGGAGATTTAGAATTTCAAATATAGAGATATCCCTCGTACTTAGTGCCATCGGGAACAAAGGAATCTGGATCAATTGAGGTACCAGGTCGATCCAGAGAGAGACCTGCAAAAAGTCGTACTTTAGCAGTTGTAAGTAAAGTACGGCGTCTTGTAACAGGTGAGAATCTCAAACACAAAGGTCAGAAACAAAAGAAGTCCGTATGACCCAGGAAACAGTACACAACACAACCGAAAAGGATCTTCGTCTGGAAAAGCGACACAAGTCATGAGTACACAGATTGATTCACGACGTATTTGTTCAACCGTCATATACCTCAAGCAGCTGAGAATGAAACGGGTATCCATACACAGACATGCCGGACAAGTCGCTGGACTATACATTTCTGTGTAATTGTTTTGTGAATCGGGCACTGGGGAACTATCTTCCTTATATACTAGATGAGATATGGAAACCCTTCAGAGAGAAGCATCGTGCTTTAAACATAAGCCATACGGCAGAGCATTTTACAATGGAAACTATTTTACAGGGCTATGATCAAGATGCACGGTTGTCAGATACAGCATGACATGACGACATAAGCTGTAACTACACGGTGAAACTCCAAAGTCTTTTATTCTTAATTCGATACATTTATCAGCTTACTTAAGAACACAATTAATCTACATTTCATTTTATGGACTACAAACGGTTGCTTAATGCTAAGTGCGGGGATTGAATCTTTAATTTCAGCGTTATAAGCCCACGGTTTAGCTACGGGGAGGGAGATCGGCAGCCATATAAAAAGAGTGTTATTTCATATTCCATTTATGAGTCCTATCAGACTTCAATAAATAGCTTCAGAGATAACTAAATGTTTTCCCAGTTTTCTCAGATATCCTGTATTGGGTATGTAACACGTTATTATTAATTCACATGCAATGCGTTGTGCACGACACACCGATGAAAAGTGCACAAGCGCTACAATAGTATTTGTTCATCAATTAAATTGTTTCTTGGTTGGTGATAAGCGTGAAATGTCGGAAGCAACGTAAAAAAAAAAGTTTATCGCAAAACAGAGGATCAAAATATGGCGTAAGCAAAGATATTGTATATTTAACATCGGTACAAATATCAGACACAATTGGGGAACTGTTAACAAACTTGATAAATATTCTTTATCTCTGAAATTATTTTAGATTAAATAAAACTCTGCAAGAACAAAAATATTCCAGTTCATGCAAATTTAATGACACGCATTTTTAACATGTGAGTCATATATAGAGGCTGACAGTAACATCGAGTAACAGCACCGAGAAAGATAACTCTTCTCCCCGAGATATAGAGGCTGACAGTAACAGCACCGAGAAAGATAACTCTTCTCCCCGAGATATAGAGGCTGACAGTAACATCGAGTAACAGCACCGAGAAAAATAACTCTTCTCCCCCAATTCTGTATTTGTAAGAGTCCACGCAATTCGCATGTAGGTTATTTGAGTCTATACGGGTTTTAACTATAGAAAAAACAAGATGATACATAATATAACTTACAATTATTTGGTACTACTGTACACACACACACAAATCAGTTCTCTGACAAACTTAAATAAAGAACTACGTGATATTGAAACAATAAAAGACATTTTCCTGGGAAACAAAAATCATATTTCTAGGTTTACGTGTAGGATTATTTCAGGTTGTAAAAAAAAAAAAAAGCATCATGAAAATAAGCAATAAATTAGGCCTGGTTGAACTGAGACAAGACTATTACCATAAACCGTGTAAATGGTACAATTATATAATAAATAAAGTTAGAAGAATAAAACAATAATTAACAAATCAACTTTAGCGTTACGCGTTGATAACCACTGTAAAAGTAATAAACATATGATTAAACTTACTAAAATGTGTATCTAATATATCATAATAAATGTGTCCCATGCCCTGTAACCAAAACCATCCTTTTTAATAATCTATTGATTCCGTATTCAGAATACAATTTATATACTGAGTTACCATGGCGTTTCTGTAACATCCAGTTAAAATACAATGCATATACAAACCTTAGAGTACATTATAAGTACTATTATAGAATACCCACACTCCTCTGCGGGGTTTAAAGATATCCCCTTCCCCTCCCATAATTCACAAAGCTTTAATGTAGTGATCAAGCTTCTCCATTATCCCTAACTACTTCTACGGCAACCCAAAGTGTACCCGAAAACAAACATCGTTAGGACACCAGCCCGAGATATCCGACACTTACTTTGGTCACGCTAGCTTGTTAGTGTCAGTACGAACACAGCTTCAAATGTACCCCTTCCCCCAGAAGGATACTGAGGGTGGCCAGGAACACCAAATCCGATGTCAGGTTCGGGTTCGGCGACCCTGAACATCTACTCCAATAGTCCCATCATGCCTGGGCGATATTCAGGACGTGTTTTGTCCCTGTTTAGCACTCCCTTCGTAAGGTGAGGGGGTACTTCTATAGTTACCCAAAGGAAAAATATCCATACCTGAAATCAAATCTTATTCTTAGATCCTCCACATAGTGCCGGAGTGATTTTCCGGAGACTTTGGAGTTTTTACTCCACCCCCGGTAGGGAGCTATGCCATATAGATAAGTACAACTTTCGTGTCACCCAAAGTCCGCCTGACAAATGTGGGTCCTACTAGCTCCAAAACTGTGGGAAGAGTTTGCGGACAAACACACACAACGTGTTACCCTAATTATGTTTATAGAATTCCACACACATGTCAGTGTGTGTGTGTGTGTGTAGCTTAAACACAACTATAAAAGTGAGGCCATGGCTAAACTTTTTCAATTCGACGTAAGTATCTCGGACCAGCTTAGGTGAGGTAAAAAAATTGCAGTGATTCATGGTGTGGCAATTTAAATGGTGGCATGCCTTTGTTTTGTACTCATATGAGCAGAAGCTTTTATTTATTTATCCATTACAATGAATATTCTTGGGGCAAGTAATCTGTATTAAAGTAATTTAAAACTCTTAAAAAAGTTGTTTTATTTTATTCCAGTTTGATTATAACTGTTATCATTTCAAGACGTATCTATTAATTTATGATTAACTTATTTTAAATAAAAAACTAACAAATTGATACTATTGTCAGTGAGTAACATCAGATATATTACATGCTGTAATTGTTATGTGTTTATTTACATATGTTTGTTTTTCAACAATTAATACTTCGTTCTTGTTAGTGGAGATACGCTTTGTATAATTTTTTATTTATTTATTTTTTGGTTTTTTATGTGTCTCCTTTTCATATATAACATCGATTGTAGTTGAAAATATTACATATTTACTACATATTGTATTATCTAGTATGTGAATAAAATTAAATTGAATTACCATATTTCGAGTTACTCTACTTATATCACAATAAAGATAGATGACCCGGATGGAACGCGTATTAACAATATTCGACGACGTATATAACACATTCATGATAAATAATGTTGATTTTTTTTTCTAAAATTTAAAAAAAAAAGTATATTAGTATCTACTTGTATATTAATGAAGTTTAGAATACATGTTAAAGTTACACATCATCAGGGTGTGGATGTGTAATCATATTCTATAAACGATGGGGAGGACGAGTACCGCCGTGCCAGTACGACATTAAATCATACATTATTCATAGCACTGTCGTTTACAGGGCTATAAAACCTCAAAAAGTCGGTTTCCTTAGTGGTAAACCGTTTTTTACGGCCTTCTTTTATCGAACTCAGCGTATACAAAGGAGAAGCGAAAATGCAAACTTAAGTGACAAAAACTTCATCAATATATGAAATATTGCAAGGGCGACGGCGTTGCTGACTTATAATTACCTTATTACGAAGTCGTTTTTGGCTTGTTACGCCATACTGAGCCACAGCTTTTGCCAGTGAAGACAAATACGGTCAGCACGTGATTCGAACTCAAGGACTAAAAACTACGGCGAACATGCGGCCAAAAGATGGCGCCAAGGTCAGTACCGCTCATTGCTAACAACACAAGGCGAACAAATGCTAGTGTCTAACATTTGCCACTCCTGCGGCAGATATGAATATGATTGAAGAGTATGATTCAGTAATTATCAAGCACACTATATCATAAGTTCCCGCCCTCTAGCAAATTGGTGGAAAAGTGTTGGCTCTATCATCTTTCAATCACTCTAATTGCTCCATATATATATATATTTCTGTAAATCATCTTCACAACTGTATGTACTCTTTCTCATCTGTTTGAGCCTTAATAAATAGCTAGGCAGATGTTACGCCTTCCAAGAGAAAATAGAAGCGAGGTTTAGATAAAAACAAAGAAAACATTCAATTAACGTTTCAAACCAATCAGCATCCTTAATAAAAGGTCATTTTAACGTAAAGGAAAAGCGAAACAACTCGCTCTATAGAATAGAAATGGTAGGCAAAAGTTTAGTTTACAGCCATGTTCTGTTGTTTCCAAGTTTTACATCTTTGAAAGTACAAACAATTCACATCGGATAACTTCATGTCTACAGATTGTAAAAAAAAAAAAAAAGTGACACCTACTAGTATTACTTACAATTATATGGTACTACATATCAGTTCTCTGAC
>NW_013666833.1:245374-265823 GCF_000517525.1 Limulus polyphemus
AAAGGTTTTACGTTAACGACACCAGTTACTTCTGTTTCGTACTTAACGTTTACACTTCTTAAGAAGTAACCAAATATACATACGAGTAATTACTACAGTATACAGATTGTAAAAAAAAAAAAAAGTGACACCTACTAGTATTACTTACAATTATATGGTACTACATATCAGTTCTCTGACAATGCCTAACTATGGTGAGGATCTACGTCGTGTCAGTCTTAGTATCCTGACTGCTCTTACACAGGAGATTCGTGATCTACTGTTGGGTAACTAAATGTGAACATGCAACCTTGTCTGACATCACGGAGTCCCAAAATATTCAACCTTTTTTAGGCCTAATTATACAAATCAGTCTTCTTCATAGAAGAACTAATGACATCAGCAAATAACGCTGTGCAAAGTCCCATGATCACGAGAGTATCTCCGAAATTACCCACAGTCCTTCTGTAGCTACAATTCCGCAGACATCATACGTGGTCATGTGAAAGCATCTAAGGTTATTGTTGAACGCTTCAATTAAGATGATGGCGAACTTAACTACGAGTCAGACACATTATTATTATTATTATTACTAATCTAGGTGTAACATAGTCAGAGCATAGTTTGTCTCGTCAGTTGTTTAGAACTTTTCATTGTCGGAGTGATCGAGCTTAAGACAAACGATACAAGAAGGTTAATCCGCTCAGGACAAGGCACGCAACACAACATAGATGACACTACAGTAGCATGTAATTATGGGAACCTAATTGTTTTTCACATGGTGTTGTTCAAGCTGCACCAAAAGAGTAACGCTTCAAGTAATTTCAAATTTCAATAATGTCACTGAACTTAGAAGCCTCCACTATAATGTAATTAAGCGACTAAAATCGAGAGACCTTGAAGGTAAGCCTTAGGACCTGAAAGCACAGTAGCAGCCTACGTTTAATGTAAATTTTGCCGAGGCCTAAGCTATAGCTAGACGACAGAAACACGCAGATATATCGCAGGCCGTCTCGTATGGAGGAAGAATAATAAATCGTCTGCAATTTTGAGGGCTTATTAAATTAAATTAATAAGACAAAAAGACTATTTGGTCAGTTGAATTATGTTCCAAATGAAACGTAAGTTTTATTATTACGGTTATAATAAAATGTGCTTTGAATTGCCTAAGGTTCTAAAAGCTTAGTGTATTAAAACTATTATGGTTATATTGAGTGCATATTGAGCCATGAAGGGTGAGTAAATTACATTAATATAGTTATATTGAGTGCATGTTTTAATAGACTGAAGCCATGAAGGGTAAGTAAATTACATTAATATAGTTATATTGAGTGCATATTTTAATAGACTGAAGCCATGAAGGGTGAGTAAATTACATTAATATAGTTATATTGAGTGCATATTTTAATAGACTGAAGCCATGAAGGGTGAGTAAATTACATTAATATAGTTATATTGAGTGCATATTTTAATAGACTGAAGCCATGAAGGGTGAGTAAATTACGTTAATATAGTTATATTGAGCGCACGTTAAGGTCATAAAGACTACATAAATCAAGGAGAAAACGAGATATTACATCATTGGTACTCAGCAGTAGACAGTCTTCAAGCAGTATGCGCCAAAGATATACTGTTTTGTTTGTTGTCAACCGCAAAGCTACACAATGGGTTATCTGTGCTCTGCCAACAGCGTGTATCGAAACTAGATTTTTAGCGTTATAATCCGTGACTTACCACTGGGCCAACAAAGGGGAGAAGATATACTGAAAAACACAGAAGAGTTAAATCAGTGGAAGACCGAGTTTAGTAGCACCGCGTGTTAAATCAGAAATAAAATGAAAATCAGTGTTAAACTAGGGATAAGGCCGAATTTATAGCAGTGTTGTACCAGGGATAGGCCGAGACTTAAGAGTAGTGTAGATCGAAAATCACTGCAATATTTACTGAATTTGCTTTGTAGATTGATTGAGTTTAAATGCACCATATAAATTATTTTAAGGGACTTTATTTGATATCATGTACTTATGGTCTAGGACTAACATATGATTATATATTGTATTATTCACAGAATTCATGTTTATTAATACACTTGGCTCGTTTAATCATTCATATATTTTGATCTTGAAACAGTCGCTGTTTCGGAAAACTTGTGCCGCTGAAAACTTGGGATATTGTAATTTGTTTAAAACAAAGAAACACTCGACAACAGTCTTTAGATCGTGTGTCAAAGCACAGTCTTCTTAGTAACACTCAGCTCTCGTAAGTCAGCTTTAATTTACCACAAGAACAGCCGACACAGAGAATTCCCGAGGGTATATGTTTTAGTACGTACACGGGCGATACTTGAGGTACGACGCAGATCAAAGTCACAATGACGTTACATACAATACAAAATAATTGAAGAAAAGTGCGTAGAGGAGTGTTATGCATACAACAAATACGCTAACAACCTCTTTTCAGCTACTTCATTTTCTCGATTTATAAATACGCGTGCATACTATGTAAGGTGAAAGAGTTATTGAAATCAAACAATACACACAATGTTCTTTTCTCAACCAACTTGTTTTCTTTTGCTGTGGGCGCGAGCTTACGAATAGTTTCAAAAAAAATAAGATGTACGTCTCTTTTAAAACTACACTCATGTAACACTTACCCCCCAACACACACATCAGAACCTAATATTCTCTCATTCGTAAACTGAAGAAAGGTATATGTTGTATAATATTTTTACTTTCATATATATTGAACTAATTGAAAGTCCAATACTTGTTTATTGATTGTTGTTGTTGTTTTAGTTTCTCAAAGCTTATTTGAAAATTAAAGGTTTAACTATCAAAACTGCAGTTAATAGATAAAGTAAGTGTGTATTACAGAAGTTTACGTCTTTCTGTAAAATAGAAAGCCTTAAAAGCTTTTTGAAAAAAAAACTGCACAATCCGTTGCATTAATTATACAAAAATTAAAACTAAATTTCGTTTCTTGTAATTCTTTAAATATTAAATTAAATAACAAGAAGTAATGGAAAGTATAAAATAGCGCTTAATTCGAAAGCACACAAACCTGTATAGTCTAAGATGCATAATTACGAAAATAACTAAAACCCAGATCCCTTAGATAGAAAAATGATCCTTTTCTAATTCTGTTTCTGCATTTAAGTAATTAGTGGCTTATCGTTCACAAAAACAAAAATAGTTCAGAACAACAAACTGCAGCTGTACAATTACAGTGAAATAATTAATGGCAACAAGTTTTATCGAAGCTTTGCTTGTTGTTTAAAAAACTATACAACTTTGATATTATTATTATCATCATTATTTGTGACGCAAGCCTTGAGTGTATCTAATTATTTCTGTTCGCTAACTTTAAATAGGCTTAGTTAAAGTTGCCTCTTGATAGAAAAGTGTGCTCTCGGCTCTTTCCTGTGCCATAGCTTTTCTGTGGCTTGAAAACAATAAACTCACGTCTAATATATAAATAAATAAGATAGATGAAACTACATATACCACTTTATTACTACTTTTGTCGTTTTTGTTTCGTTATTATTTGTTTTGTTGTTTTAATAACTTTGTATGATTATAAATAATATAACTACATATTCACTTTGCTTTTCCAAAGACATAAGTTATGATTACCTCTAAAGTAAAAAAATAAATATAACTGATTAAAATTAAAAAGACCAGGATAAGTGCAACAATGAAGTTGTTATTCAGAGTGACCTTTATGATCCCACAGGTATCACCAGACGATATGAAATAAATTCATGAATTATAGAGACATGTAACAAAAATAAAAGAGCCATATATATATATAACAAAACACTTCTTACATAGTCCAACTTCACCTCTTATCATCTTCATAGTTCTATATCATTTTCCCTCATTATGTTCATGTGATAGTTTGAGTTATTAAAAAAATATGATCAGTAAGAAGTCTCTAACCCTTTAGCTCAGCTGGTAGAGCATAAGACAAACGTGCGAGAGGTGGCGAGTTTAAATCCGAGGTGAGAAAACGTACCGTGAAAAAGAAACAAATGAAATTACCACAATTGTTTGTTTGTTTGTAAGTAATTAAGCACAAAGGTATTCTAGCGTTGTAAGTCCGGAGACATACCGTTGTACCAAGTTGGGGGGGGGGGGGGTATTGATCTTTGACCCCCGTATTGCTTAGATATTTTGGTATATCATGAGGTATTGTATGAAAATTCTTTTCTGTTAAAAACCAGTTCGAGTTGTCAAAACTGAGTTTATGGTTAATACCAGTGTTTCTTATATTTGTTTTGGTAGAAGATTCTATTCGTTTTAAAAACTAACAGGGTAAAATGTCAAAATATTTAAGCAAAATCATAATATACAAGAGATTATCTTATGTATAGAGTGGTAAAACATGATAGAACGACATTTTATCTTACTAACATAAGCAAAAAGTTAATTTTGTACACAACATCAACAGCGCCCTCTACGGATAGAATGTATCTGTTCACTATTTTGTTCTTGTTGACTTCATTGACCTGAAATTGATACCACAAAATTACCTTTATTTTCCTATACTTCTTGAAGTTAAAAGTAAAAAGTACGGTAAAAAAATATATATATATCACACATATTTCACCAATTTGACAGTAAGTGCCACCATCTTTGCATTAGTTTTGGTTTAACCGTAAGCTATGTCTTATGGAATAGAATCACTTTGGTAGCTATAAATAAGAAGATCGATAAAAACACGGTAAAGACTGCTGTACACGGAGGGGACAATGAAGTAGAAATATTAATGGAAAGTTAAAATGCTGAAAAGACAAACTACCTGACAAACCCGAAGAAGGTCTACGCTAGCAGATACAAGCGCCTCTTAAAATATGTAGTAAATGTATTTAATATATATATACCGAAAAAGAAAGATAGCCAAAAATTAAAGAATTAGAAAAAATGTAAGGAAAATATTAATAATTATTCGGCGAAAAAAAGATGGTTTGGTTTGAATTTCGCGCAAAGCTACACGAGAGCTATCTACGCTAGCCGTCCCTAATTTAGCAGTATAATACTAGGGGGAAGGCAGCTAGTCATCACTACCCACCGCCAACTCTTGGGCTACTCTTTTACCAACTCTTTTTACCTGGCTGAATTGGCGAGCATGTTTGGTTGGACGGGGATTCGAACCTGCGACTCTCAGATTGTGAGTCAAGCGCCCTAACCACCTGGCTATGCCAAAATAAGTAATATTAAGCAATAGCAAAAAAAAAGAATAAAAAAAGCAGATGTGATGAGGTTCGGAGTTGCATTCTGTACGGTGTTCATGCATTTACAAGTATAAAGAAAAACGTCTCACAAAATTCTTAAGATATTTACCATTAAATTTGGCCTCTTGTCTTACCTAATACACACTAAAGCGTGAACAGTACAGGGTTGATATTATTTCATATTTTTCTAATGATAAAAACTCCCGAGCCTATGATAAAGTGCGTGGATAGGCAACGTAATATCTGCTAGATGGCCGGGTTCAAATATCATTATGCTTGTACAAATGGGGTTGGGGGCTGTCTTAATGTTATAAGGTTGTCTTTTGTTGTTGTTTTTTCACCCCAACACAATATCCAAAATACTGGGAGATCAAGACATGTTTTGCATAATATAAATCCATGTGATATCATTGATAATTGAAGATGACACACGAAGAGTTAATACATCCGGGAACTTGAAACTGTCTGTAGTAAGCACAATAAGAAACACATCAAGTATTATTCCATATTTAATTAATTAATTTTTTTAGTCAAGTTTATAAAATAGACTTACGTATCAGCACGTTTGTTAATCATACAATGCACAATTAAAATTTATGAATACTAATACGTCATTGTAGATACACTGGAGCCCCGCCGTGGCACAGTGGTATTGTCTGGGGACTTATACTGCTAGAAACCGGGTTTCGATACCCGTGGTGGGCAGAGCACAGGTAGGCCTTTGTGTAGCTTTGTGCTTAGTAACAAACAACAACAGATACATAGGATTAATTGCACAGTAAATAATTTAATGCGATACAGAGCTGATAATTATGTGTGCAGTACATTTTACAAATTCTTTAACTTTAAAATCTTATGATAGCGTTTCTTACAAGAACATCTTCCTGCATTGGGGAAAAAAAATTAGATGTTTTATGGCGTGATTTAACCCGACCCTCACGTAAAGTGTCTACTCTACATTTGGCCAGTTTTTATACTCCTCACGAGCATGAAACACCAATGTTGCTAGGATGCTGAGTATACAATAACAGTGAAGGCTCATGAGAAAGTTCAATTCCCTGTATCTATTGATAGCGCACGTATTACGATGTTAAAATTGAATTACAATGCTGTCTCTTGCCAATCAATTTTCGACGATGTAGTGAACTGCTGAGAGAGTAGAATACGTGAGAAAATTGGAAGAAACAAAGTATTGTTGGTTAGTGAAAACGTGAACAACTTATTGAAGCCGATAATTAGTATGTTTATTAAATATATAAACCAAAACTGGGAACAATATCACTAACCATGTTAGCTTCATGTTGATATAAATAACAAGCGTATTATACGTGTACACGTGCAGAAGCTCTCCATACAGCAGTCTGCTTGAACAACAGCACAGCTGCTAGTTAGCTTTATGTTGACATAAATAACGAGCGTATTATACGTGTACACGTGCAGAAGCTCTCCATACAGCAGTCTGCTTGAACAACAGCACAGCTGCTAGTTAGCTCTATGTTGACATAAATAACGAACGTATTATACGTGTACACGTGCAGAAGCTCTCCATACACCAGTCTGCTTCGAACAACAGCACAGCTGCTAGTTAGCTTTAGGTTCATATAAATAACGAGCGTATTATACGTGTACACGTGCAGAAGCTCTCCATACAGCAGTCTGCTTAACAACAGCACAGATGCTCCTCCCTTCAAATCTGCTCTGAGGATAGTCTGATCACACTTTTTGGACTGAGTGAACCGTCTCTGCGAAGTGGGTTTTTTGGTGTCAAATGGTTAGATTGGCGAAGTACAGAGAATTTTCAGACTTAACAAATGTGATGAAGGCCATATCTGGCTGTATTTTTTACCTGTTGTCTTAATTGAATATATTAGAAATACCCACATTCGAACGTGACGTTCCTCGCATCCATCGGAACTTGTGTTTTAGTGTAAAACGGACAATACTTGTCAAATGATTTTATTGAAAACTGAATGCAATCTACTATTCTGGTGAATTGGGATCAACCGGTATTTTAAACAAATAATATGACCTACTCCAGTGAACTTTAATAAATTTCCAACTCGTATTCTGTAATCCTCTGGCAATCCCTGACCCTATTCTACATATCCTTTACTTTTTCCCAGTTGTGTCTAGAATATATTACTGCAGTGATCCATGGAGAGAAAACACCGGTGTTGTCTCGACATTAGCCTGTTCAATACTTAGGCGTGTGCACCTAACTTCACGAGGAATCAAGCCTAACGAGTTTTGTTTTATACGTTTAATGAGGGTAAAGGCGTAAAGAAAGAAACAAGAACAACAGACGTGATGCTGAAGTAAGCTATACATATATTGATATTCTTCGGATTGTTTGGCTGTTAAATCTAGGGTAACCTTTGGTTAAACAAGTTACCCGTATCCACGGTTCGGTATTGTATACACACGTGATGACTAAAAGGTTTCATTAATTACCAGATTAAACCAGGCTGTACATGCAGTCCGAATTCTCTCTAATGTTGATATTCACTGTTGTTTCCAGCTAGTAAATAAAGTTCACTCAACCAAAGTACTCTGAGAAACAATGCATACCCTCCTTATAAAGGTCATTCGTCTCGGTTTAAAATAAGCCAACACAGAAAAGCACAGACACTTCAAGCGGAAATTTCTAGGCCTGCTGATCATGAACGAGTGACACTTTTTTTGTTATTTACAACCTGAACCTGCGACACACGGGCTGAATAACCATGTCAGATGAACGGCAACTTATGCGACACACCGGCTGAATAGCCATGTCAGACCCCTGACCAGAGGGAAAACAACCAATCAGTAGCACCTACCATCTCAGTTGTAACGTCTCCAAGAGTTAAAACAGCAGAGCGTTCACAGCTGCATATTGCAGCTAGAACCTTGGATCTTCCGATCCACCGCGCAATCCGAGGATCGCGGGTTCGAATCCCCGTCCCACCAAACATGCTCGCCCTTTCAGCCGTAGTGGCCATATAACGTGACGGTCAATCCCACTATTCGTTGATAAAAGAGTAGCCCAAGAGTTGGCGGTGGGTGGTGATGACTAGCTGCCTTCCCTCTAGTCTTTCACTGTTAAATTAGGGACGGCTAGCGCAGATAGCCCTCGTGTAGCTTTGCGCGAAATTCAGAACAAACCAAACCGATCCACCGCCTCGCACATTAACCACAGAGCCCCGCCCAGCAAACGTACAGACTCATTCGTTTTATTCTGAAACCTATACAAGCCTTAATATTTGAAAACTTTCAATAAACGTTAATTTTTTTTGCCTATTTACGTAGACATTCTAACCTGTGTAATTCACGAATGTGGCTCTGAGATCGCAACGCCGTGACATCACTTTCAGATACAATGCGAATAATTATATTTTACCTATAACTTATTAAAGAATAAATAATTCAATCCACTAGGTATTATTATTATTATTTTTATGTCTGGACGATTATGTCAGGTTGCTGGCTAAACTTATTTGTTCAATGCTAATTTATTACACAATTTTTATTATTTACCAGTCTCAATATTTTATGGGTGTTTAAAACTAAGTAAATTATTACATTGTTGAACTGGTTAAT
Source organism: Limulus polyphemus (assembly GCF_000517525.1). Lineage (NCBI taxonomy): Eukaryota > Metazoa > Arthropoda > Merostomata > Xiphosura > Limulidae > Limulus > Limulus polyphemus. The sequence goes on from NW_013666833.1 coordinate 254,163, forward strand.
CTGTATTATTAAATGTTATATAATTAGTTAGCGTACTACAAACACACCATGCACATAGAAACAATAACGTTTCATGACCTGTATACGTGTAGTAATATTGTAGTTTTAATTAATACTTGATCAACAACTTTGTGGATTAAAAGTTCATTTGTTCAAAACATTGAGTAACATTTCTTTCTGGAAACAATACACGTTTTTGTTCGTTTCAATACAGTTATTTTTTAAATCTCATATCGAGCTTATGTTGGTGACGTACAGTTCAATGATGAGGAATAACCTCTTCAGAGAAATGCTCAAAAATATCAATATTATAAAATTACAGCGCCCTCTTTTATTCTCTTATTCTAACCTATTTGATTCTTAAAAATAAAATATACATTTTCAAGATACTGCAATTATGTTTTTGAATTCCTTTTTTTAGAGCAAAGCTATATAATAGGCTATATGCGCTCTGTCCACCGTGTGGATCGAACCCCGGATTTCAGCGTTGCAAGTTCGTAAACTTACTGCTGACCCTCCGAGGGTTTTTTTTTTAATGTAACTAAAGGACGTGCATAAAAGGACTATCTGCGCATCGCCGACCCTACTTTTTAACCTAGTACAGAAAGAAGGCAGCTACTCAATAGCATCCACCAACAACTCTTGGGCTATTCTTATTTGACCGAAAGTGATATTTGACCATCACTCTTATATCGCACGTTCTTTTGAAAAAAAAAAAGGGAACGCGAACCGTGAACCCTCAGAAATACAGTCCCATTACACTATCCACAAGGCTACACCGCGTATAAACACACGTGTGACAACTATTCAATTTACAAGAAAGAAAAGTATTAGCTGTACTAATAATGGTGAGAAAAATCTCATTGGATAAAGAATAATAAACGTAACCGTGTTAAACAATCTAGCTCAACTTTCTCTTTAAAAGCGTTCAAAATTTGTCACTAGCCCTCACCACATGCTGTATTTAAAACGTTCGCTTCTTACATAGCGAAATTCTTAGAAAACCTAGCCTACATTTTCCTCACAGAAGTACAATAGCATTATCGTTGTTCTTATTTAACTGCTTAACTAGTTCCTTTTAACAGCGATACTTGTTTTCTTGAACAAGCGAACTCACATGTTCAATCACGTACTCGTGCTTTATCGTTGTTATTAAAACGAGAGTCACGGGTAAGATTAAAATACGAACAATGAAACCGTAACCTATGGACTAATGTTAGGTTTTGCGTAATTTATATGCACAAAACACATAACAGTTGAAAAAAAAAACTCACCATAATTATTTTAGACTTAATTATAATTGTTATTATTTCAATACATATAAATGTAATTGTGAGTGCAATGGATTTCATACTATAATTTTAATTAAATATTATCTAGTAGACAGTACCCGTATGTATCAAAACATATATATATATATATATGTTCTTTTCCTTTTTATAAGAAAAAAAGCAACAAACCTTACTACGTAGCTTCGACAAATTAAACCAAAAAATACTTGCGCGTAGGTAGCTATGTAATTTCCCCAATAGTGTGCCGAAAGCCGCCTGGAAGGGTCACGTTTTAACCACTCGCACCACTGTACAGTAATGTGTTGTCTGTTAGTCAGTCAGTAAACACTTAAATAACGTCACATAAAGCACGCTTAACATTGCAATTTGTACTGTCATGACGTCAATACAATGTGCGCATGCCATGAATCACGAGAAGAACTATGAACTTTGTAGGTTACAACACAGCATGACATACGAACTTCAAAAACAACAAATAAAAATATTTGTTACTCTTAATTTTGATTATTATTTACTCTTGAAACAGAACACTTTCGGGGACCCTACAGAAGTGCATCTAATTGTATTAGTAAGGGCTAAATTCTAAACACTTTAGATATATGTATTTAAGATCATATATACTTCAGATAGCTATAAAGTCGGATGAATCTCTGATTCTTAAAACTTACATGTACAGGGTATTTGAATTCAAAATTTGTAAAATTTTTTTTTCATTTAACAGTTATTTAAATTGTTATTTTAAATTATTATTTAAAAAGGAATGCCCATGAGATACGTAGAAAGTGGACCGCCTGTGCACTGCGACATACATATCCAAAATGAATGTAAGGAGTTGTAATTTAAACTACGATTTATTTTATTGACTTTGTGGCGACATTAAATTTCATCACCAGCTATTAATTTGAAAGGATAACGACAAAGCTTCTCATTACCGTTCCTCCTAACGCTAAAAAAAAAGGGGGGGCTGGATTGAGCTGTGCTAATGAAAATTTATAGCATGGATAATTGGAAATGTGCATTCTAACATAATTTAATTGCAGTTGTACTAATGAATATTAAATTTTTGACGAGATATTTAAGATACAATGTTCTTAATAAGCTTTGGATCATTTAAAACAATTTAATAGTTATATTGAGAAAATTTATATAAAGCATAAAAATCTGGGTCTGTCTGTTTGTCCGTTATTTAACTACTCCTATGTTGCTGGGCAAAACTCAACCAAACTTTCTTGGATGATAATTTGGAATAAGGGGCATGTTAATGGGAGGTTAACAACCCTCTGCACACCCCACTATTGCTGTTATTGAGCATTTATTATTATTTGATAGATGTTCCATGTACTTACACAAAAAAATATTAAATTTTCTATAAAACAACATACACACAGTGTGGGGGAAGACACATAAACGTCTTATATACCTCAGAGAGTGCGCTAGCACTCTCTATGCAATTAAATAAAATGGCTGCCACTATTGCAATAATACATAAACTTAGCTGAAGTTTATACTCCAACAGCCACCATAAGGCTGATATGAAAAGCCGTTTCTTGAATTATGCCCTCTTCCTACTTTGACCCGTGAAGTTTCAACTTCGGCACTTAAGACGCTTCTGACCGCTAATTAAATAATCACATGAAACACTGTGGAAGGACATTAAGAGCTGGGTGTTGAAAGCGGGTAACAGAGAGCACCCCTACCGTCACTACTTTGGCCGCTACCTCTTAATACAAAGTCACCTTAACCATTGCACGGTGTATATCGTGTTGTATATATATTTTGAGTTCTTAAATCTTATACAAAACTTTTAGTGAGATAATAATGAATATTGTAATAATGTGTATTGTTATCAATAAATTGTGTGAAAGTTAGGATTTTTGTGTTATTTATTATAGCATCCACTCCCACATTTTTTAAGTTCATAACTCGGACAAAGGACGGGTATCCTAGTTTGTATATAGAGTTTCAGTTTTGTTTTAATAGCGTCACATAAGTATTTAGGTCTTTTCTTCGACTGTGTTCCATTGTTTCAGTTTATCTGAGTATATTCTATAAATGTGCTTTTGTTATTTGAGCACAACGTTAATAGCTGCTACAACCCAAAATATTCATTGTTCATAACTGGGAGATTTTACCGTCAGTTTTACAACGCATTCATGGTCCCAAAGTGCGGAGCGCATTTTTTTTTTTTCTTGGCGGTAACGAGACACGAATCTTCGAACTCAGCTTTACAGTCCAATTCGTTAACCAATAGGCTTCTTTCGACCCCCCCCCAAGAAAACAAGTACTATAACCAACTGAGCTATAGGATTTAACCCACTAATCAGTATTAGCAAGTCATGATTTTATTTAATAATCAAGCTATCCAGCTACTGCATCGCCAAGTTTTCACATAACAAAATGGAAACCTAATATTTAAAATAACGTGTATACACGAATAAACCTCTAGTCACAGACTGAAAACAGGCTAAAATAAATGCGTCTATAGTCCGGAACCAACACATACATATCGTTCCATACATAGTTGGAGTTCTTCCAGTCCACACAGGTGGTTGATACTAGTGCAAAGTTTGGCTGAAAGAGTTGTCAATAAAACATTTTATGCCTCCCTCGTTAAGCCTAGCTTCAATGCTTTAACGTGTCAAGAAATGTACAATCCACAGACAGGCACACGAAAAGCTTTCTAAAGTGGCAAACATCGTTTTATAATGTCATCATCTTTATTATCACAAAATACTTGTAGTAGCTAACCGTTACCAAAGCATATTTAACCCCCTTCCTCCCTCCTAGTAACCCCCCAGAGGAAAAGTCAAGAAAAATATTTTTTATATTAAGGTTACCTAGCTACCTAAAGCAATTAGATACAAATACGATAATAAAGTGAAAGACAAATGAAAGGGTCGATCGGAAATCGAAATTTATGTCATAAGACAGAAAAATATCAATTTCCTTGAACAAATGATAATTTTGTTTGTTTAGGCTTTTATATCTATGAAATTCTGGGTGGCATTAACATGGACAAAAACAATTGACTTACTAACTTAAATTCTAACTTAAAATGTTATCTTATTTGCCAGTTTTGTCTACCATCAAAGTACAGTATTTGTCACAACATATCTCGTTATAAGTAATAAAAATTAATTATAATGTAGGGATGGCAATGCCAAGAAGAAACAAGGTGGGGACGAATACACACAAAACCATGCAAAAATCCCTACATAAATAGCCAGTAAGTACTGAGTCAATATTACAAACTTAGGGTTATTAGCCATTGTAAGACTGTATAGCACCATTCAGTTTAAATGCTTTTATTCAAACCTGAACTCATGCAACTTACAGGAATTCAACATTTAGTTGTTGGTAAAAGTTATTCTTGGAAAGATTTGGCTACTTATGTATTGATTTTTGTATGTTTTTGTGTATTCATCCCTACCTTGTTTCTGCACTTTTTGGCATTGCCGTCCCCACACCATATTTAATGTTTGGATTTTTTTATTACTTGTTTACCATCCTTTTGTTTTTAACAATTTTATTGAAGTGGTTGATAAGTGATCATTTGTTTCATTTTTATAATTTAGTGGTAATATGTATTGTTAATATCATATGTCAGTTTCTTCATTGCACTTGGAGAATGACCTCAGATATTGATATTATACCAAACAATTGGCTATAATAAATTATCAATCATCACTTGTCATTGTTTTAACTTCTTGGGACTTAATATTGAGGAAACTACAGTAAAGAAAGAACATATAAAAATGTATATCTGTATCATCACTATATTCATGTTTGCATTTATTTTGGCACTACCATCCAAACATAATTTTAAATTACAAAATGTTTTTTTTATTACTTGTTTTTTCCCATGACTGAAAGTTAGTGTCTTCTATGAAAGTGTGTAATACAAATTCATATTATGTATATTGATTTTTTCTACTCTTCCACTTCATATATATAATATAGGGGTTAGCTTCCTAAAGACACCGATTGTATAGTGAACAAAGCATTGAGTATTCTACATGTTACAGTAATCTAATGTTCAATTATTGGCTGGTAATTCCTGTTTCACCCAATACTTAAGCTTTTTAAAGGAACGCTAGGTTTCTTCTAGAAAGTTAATTTCAAGGGGTAATAACATCATTTACACTAGAATCATGATTTTTTTAGCTTATACTAAGCACTACCATGCTTAGTGAAAGCTTGTTCCCCAGTGCTCTTAAAATGCGTTTCTATCATAATAAAGCCATTGCGAAAACTTCACACACTTTTTTTTTTTGGCTAGGATGGGAAAAGGAAAAAGACAAAAAGATGAGCACTTTAGCTAATTCCCTGTTCTCCACTTCAGCAACACTTGTCAATGATATTGGAGTCTCGCAAGCTGTGAAACGCTCGATAATGGGAATTAGGTGCTCAAATATGGCTATAACTCATCTTTAGCAGATATTTATAAACATCATAAAGTAATAGATTGAATGCGGCAGCCATTTTTTTTTCTCGGCCCATCCCTCCATACTGACCACTACCGTGCTTAGTGGTAAGCTCATTCTTTTACAACGGTAATGAATCTCAAACTTTTCCGTTTGTGAACCACTTTGGTAGGGCAAAAGACCCCGCGGATCACCTACAGGCCCTGTTCTCTCGTATGACCCCGGCCGTGGCGTTTCGTATAAGTGTCTTGCATTTTGGACCAGACCTCGCACCACCTGGAGGACCCTCCGAACTACACTTTGAGAACTACTGCTTTACGGCTTTATCAACTATCACATTACCTGTTGGTTGTTTGAAAAGCTTTGCGAAAGAATTAGATTGTTCTAAGGAATAACGATGTCATAATGTACAACCACACACCAGCTCTAAATATCACTAGTAGCAAGAATACAGAAATGACGGATAAGTGCATTCTAGTCATTATACGTGTCTATATTATGATACTGCACATTCCTAGATAGACTGGTATATTAAATTAGTTAAATTAATTAGATGAGGATTGCACCGAGTGATTATATTTAATATTGTGAACAGCTTTACAATGGAAATGTTTAAGCAATTAAAAATGCGACGTTTCAGCCCATAAAGAAGCGGGTCGTCTTCAGGCAGTGTATGACTAACATGAATTAAATATTAAAAGCTTGTAATTGATGTCAATCGTAAAATGTCTAAAAATGGCCCGATCCTATGGGATGAAACGTCGCAGTTTTAATTTACAAAATTCTAGTGTAAAGCCGTTCACGATATTAAATTTAATTATTGGGTTAATTTTTTATTTCTGATCTATGTAAGGAACCCGCTTTGATTAGAAGCTAACGATAACGAGGCCTCTTTAGTGTCGTGTTAATTCTGTACATACATACGGCCTAGTGGTTAGGGCGCTCGACTCGCAATCTGAGGAGGTCGCGGTTTCGAATCCCCGTCACCGATATACCTCGCACTTTCAGCAATTGAGGCGTTTTAAAGTGACGGTCAATCACACTATTCAAAACAAATGAAACCAAACTCGTACCAACTGCCAATATGCCAGGACACCACAGCAGGGGGTGGATTAAAACGTGGGCTATTGGGACTGTAGCCCCTGACTCGGGCTTAAAAAAAAGGTTCATTATGAGGTTGAGTTGTTTTTTAATCTTAATCTTTTAGTCACGATCATAATAGGCATTTAGAAAAATTTAGCCCCAGCCCCGTCTGATCCTTAATCCGCCCCTGCATCACAGTGCTTTCTCGCATCTTATATTCCGCCAGAGTTAAAAACTTTTTTATAAGGTCTTCGTAAAATAACGGGCAATTAATAATGACTAATGAGTTAACTTATTCATTCTAATAATACTAAATTTTTTCAATAAAAAAGCCCATGCCTTTAATATATATATGCGCATTATAATATTACCTATATAAAGAATATTGTTAATGGCGTCGCTTATTTGTTTTGTTGTTATGCACAAAGATACACAATGTGCTAGTGTGCACTATGCCCACCTCAAACCGATTTGTAACGTCATAAGTTATCAAGCTTACTGGGAGGGGGGGGGGGAATTCTAGAATTCCAGGTTGTATTATTAAACCTGAACTATACATGAAATACTTTTATCTACATTCAGTTAGCCCTTAATAAATCAGATACATCTATTATTCTTCGAACTGTTTAAATGATTGTTTCCTTTCCAGCCTGCCCGCCCTCTTTTTTTTTTACGCTTGTTTACGTTCAAACGCCCTTCTTTCCTTAACCTTTATCTACTGAGATAAGTCGTGTGTTCTGTCGACCATACTGAACTTAAGGTTGCAGAGAGGCTCTAACCGTGCAACTTAAGTAGAAGAAAACATAGAACAAAAATTCACTTTTCGTGTAACTGTTCAGTGTGATTGTCAGCTTTATCCTGCTTAGAATAAATATTGTTAGCTAACGAACTCTACCGTTATACAAGCTGAAACTGATTTGTTAATTACACTTGTACATTGTTTGTACTCACTGAACCAAAAACGTTATAAGCTTTTATATGTCGTATTTGTATTAAAACTTTTTATTTAACAACATAATTCTAATTTCTTCAGTTACATTCTTGTACTTCACTGTTAATATTTCTAATTTTCTTTATCAGGAAAAAAAAAAGAAAATCTCACTAAATTATGAAGCTAATTGGTTGAAAATTACCATGACGTCAAGTGCGATGTCTCAGGAATAGACATTGCCACTCCTAGTGGCACCATGGCGCGAGAAGTATTCGAGTTTAAGACATAGCGTGACTATAACGTTCGTAATAACACCTATGGTTTAGACTAAAAGCAAGAACACCATTTTTTTTTTACACTGTGACTAATCAAAGTCAAAGTGTTAAGGTCAGCTACTCGCTCAGTCGGCAGTTGGTGGCATTGTAAGAAGTCAGGACCTTTACATCAACAACTTCTAACTACGATAGTCGTTATTCATACAGAACCAGAATACAGTTATTAACCACGAAATAGTCACTTCATCTGAATAGGTGAAGGACGTTCTAATGATTACTTATATACAGACATGCGTGGTTATACGTTCACCCAAACACAATTATAATTTACAACCTTGATGAAGAAGATGATAAAAGATCATTGGCAGACTCGGTAAGCATTAAGGACTTAATAATGAATAACAGGAAAGGTTAGATAGGAAGCTGATAAACACATTTTACTAATCATACATTCCTCTGGTAAACTAGAATAATACAAAGTATCGTAACACGATTCAGCTCAGGTGGAAATTTAGATGATAACGTAGTATAAAAATATCGATAATTTCCTACCGTTATCGATACACATATAACCGATTTTTTTCTCTATCTGTTCATATGCTATATGGCTTAAAGAAACACGAATGGAAGCAATGACAGTGAATAAAATTCATACTTTGTTTCCAAAGCGATGTACCACAGAACTTTAAGAGCAGATCTCTGATCGGTCACGTTCAAAATACATCTTAGAATTACACCCTACCGTCCACAATAGTGCATTGAATACGACTACTTTCGTAGAAAATCGTGTTTTCGTGACCCATTACAAAACACTGTCTTACACTCACAAGTATACCTTTTGGTTGCTATGGCTACCAAACTGACACAGAAATATTGACTTTCCCACACCTTTAGTGTTTCCACTGTGAAAATAGAAACCGAACAGGGCGTGGTTAAAACAGTTAATACACGTGCTGTATTGATTACTCAAATAATGGATCCAGTGTTGTTCTGGATTTTCCAAAACCAATTAATGAACAAAGAAAAACCGATGATAAAAATTAAGATTATTAATAAATTATCGCTCTAGGTGATTTTTTTTTAAGAATTACTTTTAAAAATAATAATAATAATAGTTCACTGTTATTGTTATGATGCGGTTGCCGATTGTGTGTGTTTGTGAACAAGTCAATAACACAGATAACACATATATTTCAACAACAACAAAAAAAAAATCGCAAATCATTCATCTACACTATATATGTAACGTACGAGTTCGAAAAAAAACAAGCAAGCTTTATAATCGGTCCAATACGTACGTCATGACGCTTTAAAGTGGAAACGGAGAATATGGGAAACTTTTTAGGTTACCATCTTTAAAGATGGTCCCCAAAAGGAATACTCCACGTAGTTCAGTAAAGGATAGGGTGTAAACAACTGCTTACCCCCAATACAAATTTTATATCCAAATGACCCACTAACATATTAAACTGGCTTCTCCAAAAATTCCGTGTAAGATCATTAATATCATAAGGAATCAAATAATAATCTGGATTAATCCTTTCTCTTCTAGTGGTGAGGCAAAAACAAACCAAAAAACATTCAGGAGTATTTGATTGTGAAATTAGATGAAACTTCTGTGATTCGATATCAAATCGTAAGCTTCTGGGTTTTATATGAGAGATTATTTTTATATGAAGTATTCATATACTTCTAACACTGAAATTGTGTTATCAACCGCTTAATATTTTACTTATCAATACAAACTATTGGCAAGTCTACATGAACACTATATATAAAACTAAGCATGCAGAACCCTACATCTTAACTTTCCAAATCTTAGATACTTTTTCTGAAATGTGAAACATCATAATGTTTATATCATGTGCGACACTCAATCACCAAAATAGGCCGAACCTACAGCAAAGTAAACCCTATCGTTGAACAATCATACATCCATCAGACATATGGTGAAGTTAACATCGAAAATCAATGTCCAACGGACACAGTGAAGCTAACATCGAAAATCGATGTCCAACAGACATAGTGAAGCTAACATCGAAAATAAATGTCCATCAGACATAGAGTGAAGCTAACATCGAAAATCGATGTCCAACAGACATAGTGAAGCTAACATCGAAAATCAATGTCCATCAGACATAGAGTGAAGCTAACATCGAAAATCAATGTCTATCAGACATAGTGAAGCTAACATCGAAAATCAACGTCCATCAGATATAGAATGAAGCTAACATCGGAAATCGATGTCCAACAGACATAGTGAAGCTAACATAGAAAATCAATGTCCATCAGACATAGAGTGAAGCTAACATCGAAAACAACAATAACCATGTCATTAGACATAGAGTGAACTATCACTGAACAATTAGAAAGTGTCCATCGAATACATACCATAAAAAACATCCATTCTTTAGTCTTTATTGGACAGATAACTATCACTATAATGATTAATTTATCACACATACCGTGTAAAAATCCATTATTCATTCTTCTAGGTTTTCTATTTATACGAATGACTAATGAAATTCCCCTCAATCTTTTATTACATTGAATTCCTCATCAGTCACATGATGAATAAAGCCAATCATGCATTTTTCTGTCATTCTACTGAATTTTTCATTATACAAGGAATCAACGAAATTCCCTTTATTCATTTATTTAACTGGGTTCCTTCGGAAAACAATAAAATGTTAGTATTTAAACACACTTAAATATTTTTTTGTCTTTCTTATACATAATAGAACATCCATCAGACAATATATAAAATCTACCGTTCCTTCATAATGAAGTTGTCCACAAATTCTGGAACTTCAATCAAATAACGAAATCTACCACTCCTTCATAATGAAGTTGTCCACACCTTCTGGAACTTCAATCAAATAATGAAATCTACCACTCCTTCATAATGAATTTGTCCACACGTTCTGGAACTTCAATCAAATAATGAAATCTACTGTTCCTTCATAATGAATTTGTCCACACGTTCTGGAACTTCAATCAGACAACCTATAAATGAAATCTACCACTCCCTCATAATGAAGTTGTCCACACGTTCTGGAACTTCAATCAGACAACCTATAAATGAAATATACCACCTCTTCATAATGAAGTTGTCCACACGTTCTGGAACTTTAATCAGACAAATTATAAATGAAATCTACCACTCCTTCATAATGAAGTTGTCCACACGTTCTGGAACTTCAATCAAATGATGAGTGAATGAAATCTACCACCTCTTCATAATAAAGTTGATCACACGTTATGGAACTTCAATCAGACAACCTATATATGAAATATACCACCTCTTCATAATGAAGTTGTCCACACGTTCTGGAACTTCAATCAGACAACCTATAAATGAAATCTACCACCTCTTCATAATGAAGTTGATCACACGTTATGGAACTTCAATCACATAATGAGTGAATGAAATCTACCACCCCTTCACAACGAGGTTAATTAGAATCTAGTGTTATCCTAAATCGCACGTTCACAGAAATATAAGAAATACTATCATACTTAGAGAACCTAAGAGCTAATTACTCTAATGTGAATTGTGTCTATAAGAAAACCTAACGATGCTAAAACTAAAAACCAGAAATACGTTTTGTCCTAAAAATAAAAGTAAATGTTTGTAACAAGCCATGAATTATATA
>NW_013666833.1:266692-269954 GCF_000517525.1 Limulus polyphemus
TATCACGTCAAACTAACTAAAACACGTTCAGAAGTCAATTCATAGCTTGAATGTTCTTGCAAAAGTGTATAAATGTGAATTTTCAGAAAATAATTTAACAATTACAGGGATCCAGCTTGCTTCTGCTGTATATGATTAAGCCAATATTAATTATGACAGAAATTCAGTCTCATTAAATTATATTTTAGTGCTTTTTCGTATCAAGAAGGAAGTTTTGCAAAGCAACCAAAATTTTTTAAGAAATCAATAACGACTATCCAGAATTTGTGTCTTTACTGTTCAGTTTTACTGAACACGTTACGAATGAACAAAACTAATAATTTGTACTCAATGATTTGTTAAAATTATGAGAAAAGTTTCAAAAACTTCTTTAACCTATTTGGTGTTCATTTCCTAACATTAAGTCCTTGTTTTATTTTTTAAAAAAACACTTATTATTGCTTAGAACCTCGCCTTTATTTTATTTTCCTTCTGATAAAAGTTTCGACATTTTAATTTCACAAACTGTAAGAAATATTTCTTCCTTTGAATTCAGATATTTAGAACAATTATCGACACAAAATGAATGGTGTTGCCACCTATCGACACAAATCAATGGTGTCGCAATCGTTGTTCCCCTACATCAGGCAGAACGTTTTGTTTTTGTCTTTTTTTTCGGCAGCCATCTCCCATAGGCAAAAATGAGTAATTTACGATCCTTGCTGCCCTTCTCCCCATGAGACAAAAACGATTCAGAGGGCAGGTGAAAATCCCTGGCATATCAGTCATGAACCCTGAAGAATCCTCACCGATCGATTTCTAAGTCTGAATCGAAGACGCCGGGTCTCCTTGAAACTGGCCAGTAGGGCTTCTTTACGTACTTCACCGAGGAGTGCCAGGGCAGGGTGGGCTCCGTAAATCAAGGTAGGTACATGGGCCCCATTAAGGCACAATGAAAGCCCACTACGTGAGTCTGACTCGCCGACCTTGTGAATACTATATCCCAAACTCTAACAATCATAGGTCTCCAATACGGAAGGTCGTAAAATACACGAGACTTAATACGCGTGAAATGAGCACCCTAAACTCAAACGTGAACATCTAAGTCAAGGTGAATACCTAGTGGTTATCTCTACGTCGTCTTCCTTGTGATAAATGCTTCAACTTAGCTAACCTCGAACCTTATATACTACATAACGTAGTGAGCGAAAAACAAGCAAGTTAACCTGATAGATAGACAGACAGATAGATAATTATCCGTGAGTTTAAGAATAACCACTACTTAATGTATTATTTTTACCATTCTCATCCAAGTAGACTTAAAAACAAATAACAGTTAACGAAATTCATTTTATTAATTAATGGGAAAGTCCTAAAACGATATTTTCTTTCATACTTCTTAAAGGCATTATGATAGTCTTTTTCATTATGCAAGATTAAACCGCGGGAAAGCTATAATACAAATTGGAGCACGCGGAGACTCTTGGATGTTTTCCGCGTGGTATGCTCACAAGGCCTACTTCGTGCAGCTACGGCACTCAATAGTCTACCAGAACAAAACACATAACACTAATTTCTTTAACAAAAAAGAAAAAGTGTATTAAGCAAAAATACGATCCCTGTGTAGGGGCATGGGCAGAAATCTATAAAGAAGGGTGATATATTTAGAGAAAATATAGAAATGAGTGGCGAAGCTATACTGGGGTTTGGGGGCATGCTCCCTCTGAATTCTTTTCGAGTTTCACTGAAAATGATACATTACGCACGCCTACAAATATATTTGTACGCATGCGTAAGGAGAGAGTAAAATACTACATGTTAATTTTTAATCGGAGAAGGTTTAGTGAGAGTACATGGAGAGAATGCATAATATATACAATTTCTTGAGTCATGTTTTACCTTCTGTAGGTGGTACATGTTTTGACTGCCACTTGAATAAACACAATACAACAAAAACCGCAATAAGTTTGCGGATAAGTTAAACAACTGAGACCGCTAAGGTTTTGGTATATTCTGCCAAGAGATAAAATTATCAAATACCAAGGACTATGGTTGTACGATATTGACACACACACAAAAAAAAGGGTTTGTAATAAAACACGTGATACAGAAATGCCAATTTTAGGAATGACTTATAATTATCAAATAATGGATACTAAAGTTTTGTAAAGGAAATTAATTTCTATCGTTCCTTTGCTTAAATAATTAAAAGCGGAAATGTGATACTTAACCGAATATTAACATTCGAGAGAGGGAATTGTTCTATATAATACAAAAAGAAAATGCTTCCTTACTGACTAATATATGTATAATAATTCTGCATGAAACCGTATATGTATATATTTCAAACTCATCATGTTCGACTTTTCATCCCTTGGGGGGTCCTCTATCAATCCAGAAATGTTCCTGTACATATTGTTATAAATGTATTATATGAAAATAAGTTGTGAGAAAACTAAACGTTTTGATCAATACAGCAAGAGCTACTTTTTGCGACCTTATCAGAAGTATAACACGAGCACGTGGAGTTTCTTTCACGCGGGACTGTTGTGGTTTACTATTCTGCGTGGTACGCTCACGAAGCCTAACGACGTGCAGCAACGGCAGTCAATATCCCAGTAGGACAAAGATAACCCTTAATTTCTTTTAAAAGTGGGGTAAGCAAAACTACGAACCACGAATTAAAACATACCCGTTTCCCACGTTGTAACAGAAGACAAACTTTTTCTTCAACTTGCTATTTATTTTCGGTTTCACTATTTTTATCATTTCTTTGCTCTCAGTAATGAGATCCATTATTGCTACGAAACTCAAATTATACGTGTACTAGTTGCATTTGCAGAACAAAATCAATATGCATCCTATGTTGCATCAGGAAATTGTTACACGGATATGGTACACGTCAAGTTCCAATCAAACGAAGTCACATATTCAGAGACAGTATCGCCCATTCTTGTCGGTAGAGCCGAACTTGGTAATTATATTCCCATTTTCCGACTTACTAACGGAACATGTAGCAAACAACTGATTTATATTTAACTTGTAAGTAAATACATGCCCCATTATATCTTTAAATTTAGTATCATTAGTATTTTCATTATAGTTTACTTACATTCACGAACTTCTTTTTTTTTTCTTTGTTAGCTTAGTATAAGGCCCGGCATGGCCAGGTGGTTAGAGTACTCGACTCGCAATCTAACATGCTCACCCTTTCAGCCGTGGGGGCATTATAATGTGACGGTCAATCACACTATTCGTTGGTAAAAGAGTAGCCCGTAGAGTT
>NW_013666833.1:270391-283628 GCF_000517525.1 Limulus polyphemus
CTAAACAAACCACACTTAGTATATGAATTTAGGACTAAAATCTCCTAAGCTGTACGAATCTCGTGAGATACTGGGATTTTGGCGGAAAACATTGTTAACAGTGAAAATATACCCAACCGATGAATTAACACATTTTCATCATTACAAGTTTTTGTTTTATGCTATTAGATGTTCCTAATTAGTCGGTTATATAAAAATAACATTTCGTTTTCTTTTGAATTTCGCACAAATTGGAGATTAAAATCGGCAGCGGTTGTATTCGAGTTATGTTGTGAACAATCCAAAATATTGTATTGTTTGTTTTGTTAATTTCGCGCCAAGCTACACGAGGAGTATCTGTGCTAGGCGTCCCTAATTTTGAAGTGATTGACTAGAGGGAAGGCAGCTAGTCACCACTACCCACCGCCAACTCTTTACCAACGAATAGTGAGATTGACCGTCACATTATAATCTCCTCAAGGACGAAAGGGCAAGCACGTTCGAGGACGAGATTCGAACCCGTGACCCTCAGGTTGCAAATCGAAAGATAAAAGTAACAAAAACTGTTATAATTCTGATCTTTGTGGTCAGCTTGCCCTGATCAGAAGTTACTAATAATCAAACGAGTGCAGAACCGAACACCCAATTCAACGCTACTCCAGAAAGAAAAAGGAACCGAATATTTGATTGCTATAGAATGTCCGTGATAATACTCACCATAAAGATCAAATGAATAACACACTAAACAAAAACTTGACATGATTATAAAAGCTGTTTGATTATCAATAAAGTATATATATGTAAAGTTTTTCCACCGATGAATTATATTTAATACAGTGCTGACAAACTCGTAGGTATATTACATATTTGTAGATACAAAGAAAGTTAAAAAACCAAGCGTTTGCTATGCCATTTGTCTATACCCTCACTATGGTCATTTATCGAACATGAATGGTAAAACCACCGCGGATTTATAGACGGAGCCGATACTTCTTCAGAAAGCGTTACCAGTGAGAATATAAACGTTCAGAACGCGTTACCAGTAACAATATAAACGTTCAGAAGGCGTTACCAGTGACAATATAAACGTTCAGAAGGCGTTACCAGTAACAATATAAACGTTCATTACGCGTTACCAGTGACAATATAAACGTTCCGAACGCGTTACCAGTTACAATATAAACGTTCAGAACGCGTTGCCAGTTACAATATAAACATTCAGA
The DNA here is from genome assembly GCF_000517525.1 of Limulus polyphemus. NCBI lineage: Eukaryota > Metazoa > Arthropoda > Merostomata > Xiphosura > Limulidae > Limulus > Limulus polyphemus. The sequence continues at coordinate 271,594 of NW_013666833.1, forward strand.
ACGCGTTACCAGTAACAATATAAATGTTCAGAACGTTAATATCAGTGAAAGCATGAAGAACGTTAGAGGTGTAATGCAAATTATTGTTCACACCAGTGATGAGCAAGTTCTAGAACGTTAAAAGTAGTGTTAAACAAATTTTGGGTTGTTCGTTGATAATACACGGGTTCTAACATGCACGTTAATGGTATGATGATACGCGGTATTCAGAACGTTACACAGTAATACACATTTTCTCGTTCACAGTAGTAATAGAGAAACTCTAGTATACTAAAAATACCTGTGGCTATATTTGCGTCACTCGTAACGCAATATCAGTAGCTTAGTTTACGCAATTACTACTGTTCATGCACATATAGTGAAACCGTTAGAAGAGGAATACTATTAAACATGGTGGTGATTTCGGTACTTCCCGTGTTAGTGCTATATTTTACACACGAAATTCAGAAGAAATTTCAAAATTTGGAAATATTTAGAGATCTGTAAGCGTAACTGTCATTAGGCCTACTCTATGGTTCAAAATGGCGTAAACATCGATATTTGTTTAGTAATGTAAGAACACTATATCATAACCTAAGCAACGACAGATATTGTTGCAGCACATTACCTAGTTACGATCGTGACTCTAAAATACTAAGTTCAAAAAATAAACGATTGCGCATGCGTGGCGATATTGGCGTAAATAGAGCTACTGCGTTAAACATAATACACTTTCTCCAAAATTGATCCATAAACTGTAGATAAACATTTGCAACTGATTGATCAGTTGGGTAAACCAAAAAAAAAGAGAATTAAGACCGATACAGCATGGCCAAACTTTATGATTTACATTCGTAGAACATGCATAAATATTAATATGACACTAATGTAAATTTTATTTCATCCGAACTGGATGAAAAAGTTAACCGTACATAAAGATCAAATGTATTTAAGGAAAACACTCGAAAAAAAAAATCAGTCAACAGTTCGCAAAGTAATAGTAGGTCATTATTACATAAATACACCAGCTTCTTCGTTATATCCAAAAATATGTTACAGGTAATAAAATAACGAAAGCTATTGCTCTGGCAGGTGTATGATGTATAACATCTGTAGCAAACCTGCCCTTACATTATATATGCTAATACTAAGCTAAATAAAACGTGATTGTATGTATCATTGTTGGTTGAAAGATCGCATTCAATTTAAAAAAAACGAAAAACGCTACTTTTCCACAGTAATAAAACATTCGTTTGCTGCACGTGTTAAAAAGCTGAAAAGTGTTTTTGATTATTTTGAACTCTTGTTGCCACACTGGTTACAAAACCAAAATCATGCTTTGAGCTACATATATCGTATTTCCATTTCAGACGTAATAAATCAATTGACAACGTTAAACATGTACTGTAAAGATACAAGACATCCTTACGTGTTAATGGGATCTACAAACTAATTAATCACACAAGTGTCCATTTACGGTTTATTTTATGGTTTTTAATTTGAAAGTTAACTTGTTTGAAAGTCATTTGGAATTTTAGCCAACGTCTCAGTCATCGGAGGAAGACTGGATGAAAACAGACAGCTTGATCAACAGAACGTTTAGGAATAAACCTTTGTCACAATGCCGAATAAAAATCATGCGTGACAAAGTGGCCAAAATACTGTCAGTGGTGTTCGAGAACAAAATGAATTACAAGTAAGGTTGTAAAAAGGTGAAAAATAACTCTTTTTTGGAACCTTAAATGTAGACGAGATAAATCGACTGGGGTGAGGATGGACCACAGGCTACTGGTTCATCAGTCTTTGTCGGAAATAATGTGGTCCTCCAAGTGATTTGTGCACGAAAAAGAAGGAAATCGTGATTGCTGAAAGGGTCATAAATCACAAGGGCTATTCTTTCTCACAAGTCTGCACGGTGGCCACAAGTGGCGAGTCTATAGCCCAAACAGATCGCAGAAGTTGACAAAGGACTTTCAGAGGAAGAGAACGCGTTGCTAGAACGAAACTTGTGCGAGTCACGAAACGCCTCTTCACGAACACCCAGCAGTTCTGAAGAACAGCTTTGAAAAGTAAATACGGAAGATACAATCTGAACTTCTGTTTGGACAGGTGATGAAAAAGGAACACAATTCCCCGAAGGAGGTAAGTGTAGAAGAAAAGCACACACAAACATTTCATATAACTGTAAGCGGGGATCGCATACTTCGCCCGATACAGTCTTTTAGGCAATACCATATATAATAAGCGGTCTAACATTGACTTTCAGTGAAGAAATTTAATTAAAAAATCTTATTTCACATAACGTTTGCGACATTAACGTTACTTCAGTATTCACTATAATTATCTAGACAGTATTACTGAGGTGCTTTATAATGGTATCAATACATAGATACTGTTTAGTAAATGATCTTTGGAAAACTTAAATCACAGGTTTCATGGACCGCGCCTAGGCCTATGAAACCACGAGATTTTAGAAGAAAAATTATAAACCCTCATGGGAAACACGGGGGGCGAGACTAAGAATAAGGTTGAAATTATAGTTCCATCGTACCCATAACCCAAAGCGGAGCGCGTTTTCCATCAACGAGGTGTTGAACATTAGTCATCGGATTCACAGTATGAGCACACTAACTACTAAGCAACGCCCGACCATATAAAACCATGGAATTCTAGATGAGAAAGATCTCTCTCAACCCTCATAGAAACATGAATGAATGGTTATGAAGCCAAGGACGATGTATAAATCACAATAACAAATCTATATCTTTAATATGGCAAATACAGGAACTAAGAGTCTAAAACTTTAACACGTAACTAAGTAACCATTATAGGGATGGAGAATGTTCGTTTCTTGTTAAGCACAAAGCTGCACAATGGGCTATCTGTGGTTCACCTATCATGGGTGTCGAAAGGGTGAAGATAGGGTATGACAGTACCACATTGTAAGCAGAACTAATGCATTCTGGTTATTGAAATCTGTCTTTATTTTAAGTAAATATCATTTTTTTTAAAGATTAAAACCAAACCCGATCTATTTCCTGGATTACCATGGTTACTTTCTATTTAACTTATTGTTCTGCGGCTGCTCTAAACGCGCGCGGAAATTTTTCATAACGTAGACGTAAAACTCGTATTTAACTGCCGGAGGCGGACCGTTCACTATACGGCGAATCAGGTGTAAATGGGTTAAATTAAAGTCAAACTTGGTCCTTTCCTGGACTTATGCGGTCGCTTTTTTGTTAAAATTTAAGCCTAACCGTCTTTTCCTGGACTTCTGTGTTTACTTTCACTTTAAATTAAAGCTTAATCTGATCCTTTCCTAAATTACTATGGTCACTTTCTTTATAGATTAAAGCCAAATCTAACCCCTTTCCTGAACTTCTATGGTCATACCTTGCCAACGTCTTTAAAACTTGCACGAATTTTACAGTTTCTGTTCACGTGTGATTAAAAAAAATCAAAATTGATTGTGAGCCAGTTGTCATATCTTTTATTGTAATAGAGTCCAAGTCTAAAATTCGCTTTCCTACAGGTACACTAGCTTATTACTATGTGCTGTATGTAACCTCAAAGTAAATTTGCATAATTACTTCAATGTGTAAACCTATAATAAAACAAGTTTTGTTATTTGTTTCTCTCCAAGAATCGCCAACGACTTTCCATCTTTCTTTGACACTAAGCAGCATTTCTCACTAATTCTTCGAGTTAAATTAAGGTTTTTATGTTTCAATTTTACAAAATGTTCAGTAGCAACAATTTATTGCAAGTATAGGATACATATATATAGTATTACTATTATCAGACGCTAGCATTTTTGGCTAATGATAGGATCTTTCCTGTCAGAGTACATGCGTGAATTCTTCGTGGGAGAAAAGTTATTCGACTGTTTAAACGTCCGTGAATCGATATTTTTACACATCTATGATAAGGCTGATGGCGGAGTGTGTGATATATGTAATGTTCCTTTTGCTATAAGAACATAAAATCATTTATCCATAACACGTTCCTTCGTACAAACAACAATCTAATGGTTCCACGTGGTTGTATACTATAATCCCCTCCCAACGTTTGAACACGCGAGCGTATTTTAATTTTTGAACACGATATAGGAGAACCATGAAGATATCTAACACAAGTGTAATACGTTCATTAAACACAAGACGTATTTATGGGGGGGGGAGAGAAAAACAAGAGGGAATCCTCAATAGCAGCGGCACTTGAAATTCTTTTAGGCAGGATTGGATTAAATTAATCTGTGAGACCTTTCCCCCCTGTTATTAGCTATGTTTTTGAACACGATATAGGAGAACCATAAAGATATCTAACACAAGTGTAATACGTTCATTAAACACAAGACGTATTTATGGAGGGGAAAAAAAGAGAGAAAAACAAGAGGGAATCCTCAATAGCAGCGGCACTTGAAATTCTTTTAGGCAGGATTGGAGTAAATTAATCTGTGAGACCTTTTTTTCCCCCCTGTTATTAGCCATGTTTTTGTGCACCAGCAATACCAAACGTGGAGCGCGCGTAAACCCAATTCGATTTTATTACTAATCAGGACTTCTACCAGCTTACCCTCAAATTGAAATTCTTTTAGGCAGGATTGGATTAAATTAATCTGTGAGACCTTTTTTTTTTCTCCCTGTTATTAGCTATGTTTTTGTGCGCCAGCAATACCAAGCGTGAAGCGCGCGTAAACCCAATTCGATTTTATTACTAATCAGGACTTCTACCAGCTTACCCTCAAATTGAAATTCTTTTAGGCAGGATTGGATTAAATTAATCTGTGAGACGCCGGGAGCGGTCAAATATATCAATCGAAAGGGTTTGACCTCCCGAGTCCAAAACTGTAATTAGATCTCATATCGGCCAAGAGATGACGGAGCTATGAACTAAGAGTTTGTACTTGGAAAAAACAAAAAACAGAGCCATTCTATGATCCGCTATGCCGAAGCTAAAACGGAGATTAAAATCACCGGTGCTATGCCTGAAAAACTGTATAGTTGTGATGGCCCGTGTATTGCTTCTTTTTTTTATCAGGGATTTTTAATTGAAGTTTATCGCATTATCGGCAAAAAAAAGTTCATAATAACAGTGGTAATCACACAGCTAATAACAATTATTCAATTAAAGACAATTACTTCAACCATATTAACGTACATGTTGATATATTATTAGTATTTAGTTTTAAATTTATTAAAATAAATCAACGCAGCACATGATCAACACGCCTGCGTACCTCCAGTGAATGTTTTCATTGATTATCAAGAAGACATGAAGATCACGTTTATTATTGAATAACATCAATGTTGTACCTGACTGGGTATGTTTGCTTGCTTTGGATTAAAAAGACTATTCTTAATGTACTTTTTAAGTTCCTCATATATGCATTAGATAAGATTAACTCCCAGGACAATGTCACCGAAAGCTGTCTTTCTGTAATGTGGATAAAGTTCGAGGTGGCGTAACCTCGTTTTCAGAAATATTTAGATTAGCAGTACTAATAACAAGAGAGGATCCTCAATAATAACAAGAGGGAATCCTCAATAGCCGCGGCTATAATTATATCTCAAATCGGTCAACAGACGGAACTATGAGCTAAATGTTTGTATTCGAAAACAAACAAAAACAACTCAAAGTCATTCTATGAGTCGCGGTTTAAAATATACGTGTATAAAACAAGGAATGATATTTTCAATATTAAATATTATCGCGATAATTGTTTTTAATAATATTATTACACTTAGGCTTTCTGTCATATTAAGGAATTGAATGCACATACATTTATTTCTCTGTAGTGATAACTGTTAGCTCTCGCGCCTATTTTCAAAGCCTGGTATACGTCACAAACGTATATTACAGAAGTAGTCCCTTTAGTCACGATAAGTGTAAGAAACTACAACTCTTGCACGTGGTGCTTTAGTTTGTCTCCCACACAAACAAGGAGCCCTACACTATGTGACGGCAGTAATTATTTTTTATGGCGCTTTTTCCATTAGTGTCGTATAGTTGCAGGCAGTTTATCTTTAGCATAACTTCAAAGTTTTGTTTTAGTACCGTAGCAAGTATTTGCATATATTCCCACTACGTAATGTTTAGTGCCCCCCCCCCCTTTTTTACCTAGCTTATACACAATGTATATAGCTAATATTTATGGGTCTAACACAGGTGCTAAAGTTCGCACATTTGTTTTGTCTAGTTGCAAGAAATATTATGATGTTTTGACGTACATGCAACTAAAAGAGACAAAAGACAAAACTATAAATATATTTCTTCCAAATACTATTAATTTTAATGGCATAATGTTTCTGTGTGTGACGTCAGACATCACGTGGAGTTCCCTCTATATGTATGTGACCTATAAAGTACACAGGATATACACAAAATAATATTACTTATCAGTCAGTAAAGATGGCTTACAACATGCTTCCTCTTCAATCCAGAGTTCGTATTCAGAATAACTGAGTAATCAATAAGAAAATACGCCCCCGAGATACTATTTACATAGATTGTAAATATATAGTTGTTTACTTTAAATCTATCATTTTATTTTAATATAAACTTCTAATATCCCAGGTTTATTTAGTTTGTGGTTCAAAGTTTTATCACAAATACCGTTCAAAATAACTTTAAAAATATTACAAACATAATACGTATTTATATGTTCTTTGTTTATATATTATGAAATTGTGTATGAAATCCCAAAAACTATTTTTATGGAGCTTAAGTTAAGAAAAGGAGTAGTAGTAGCCAAACGTTATCTTTTCCAGTAATACAAATGAAAATATATTCTACTGTATATGTTAACATGTAGGAAAACACGAATCATACAACAAGTTTACATTAAATTTGTCTAATGGTTCCAAACCACGAAATTCAACGATAAATGTAAAACTTGGTGTTTATGTTGCCAAAACAAATGAAAAAAAAAACGGAAATTCGCTATACTACTTGTGGCTATGCTTGAATGTAATAATACCAGTCTATTCTTTCCTAAACATTCATCTGAAAAAAAAAAGAGAGAGAGAGAACGAGCTGGAAATAAAACTTACGGTATTACAACATGTATTTGTCTTGTGTAATGTTTTAGAAAGAAACTGTGTATAGTTGAAACGTTTACAGAACTTAATTTGTTATTCAATAGGATTTGTTTATTTTGTTGGATTTCGCGCAAAGATACACGAAGGCTATCTGCGCTAGTCTTCCCGAATTTTGAAGTGATAGACTATAAGGGAAAGGCAGCTAATCAACACCAGCCACTGCCAACTTTTGAGCTACTCTTGTCAGAACGAATAGTGGGATTTGACAGTCACTTTTATAATACAAAGTGCAGAGAACTCTATTTTTTATGTGTGTTGCAGGTAATGGGCCATGAACCATGGAACCTCAGACCCACAATCCAACAAGTAAACTACTGGGCGGCGTTATGCCCTATGCCCATAAACAGTGAACATAGCATACAGACTCGAATTTAAGGTAACCTTACTTTTGAAATGAGATAATTATATTTTTTTAGTGTGTAAAAAACAATGTACAGTAGAGCTAAGCGTTAATAAGACGATACTATAACTCAAATACGGCCCGGCATGGCCAGGTGGTTAGGGCGCTCGACTCGTAATCTGAGGGTCGCGGGTTCGAATCCCCGTCACACCAAACATGCCAACCTTTGCCTTGTCCCAAGTCCAGGATGAGAAAGGGGAGGGTTGGGCGCGGGGCTAGCAACTCCACCCCGTAAAAACCAACCTGCTACAAGTAACTGCAACAATACCTTCCGTTGGCGAGGTGTTGTTGCGCCCTATGCTCCACTGGGAGTTTACAGGAATAATAAATAAAAAATAACGCAAATAAAACAATTTCAGCGAAGAAAGTGAAAAAAACAAACTTTCTTTTCTCACCACTAAGGGTATCAACGATACAATTTTCTTATCCAGTAAAGCTCCGATAGTGTGTTTTAATCCAAAAGTCCAGGTTTATGTTGTAATATGGTAATCTGACAGAAGCTTTTCACATGTTTTGTAGCCTGATGCATACATACACAATTACTTATACTACAGATAATGTAAATTTCTCTCCAAATTTATTGCTTTACTGAGATATAACTAAGGCTAGATGGATTTTTCAAAAAAAACTAGTCTTAAATTCGGACCAGTATGGTAATAACCAACATATAAGACATTCCTAGTTTATGTGAAATTCAAAGAAACACTTAACCAAGTAATGACCTATAATACTTAACATGCCCGAACTGTGAATACGAAGAATCATGGTTCGCCACCCGTTGCCGCAAAATTACGCTCTGCACTTTGGTTACATACACTACTAGAGTGACGGTCAAATTCCACTATTCAGTCATACAAGATTAGATTAATTTACCCAAGAGTTTGTGGTGAGTATAAACAGATACCTTCCCTCTGGTCTATCACTTCAAAACTAAGAGACGGCTTTGTGCATGCAGCCCTTGAACAACTTGTGAAAATAACCCGAAACCGCTTTATCCAAAAAAATCACTAAACTCTTCATTAAACGTTTCCCAACAGCTTTTAGATTACCTCATTTTATTAAAAAAAAAGTTAGATAACCTTAAAATGAGGTACTGATGACCACTTGCTTTTTTTTTAAAACTCTATACCACTTTTCTTCATCCAGAGAATCCTTGGAAAGTGTTAACCAAACCAACCATATACTGTGGTTATTCTTATAGCTAAAGTTTCCATTAATAACCGCTGGTAAAATAAACTGAAAATATTTAATAAATTAACTTTATAAACCTGTAAGGAAACAAACTTAACTATCTGGTGCATAATTTTAATACAGAAAATGTCGTTATTTGTTTTAGAGTAAAGCCACATTGGGCTCACTGGGAATCGAACCTCGGATTTTAGAACTGTCAGTCCGTAAACTTACTGGAGGACTACTATAGAGAAAGAAGTATTTGAAAATGAATTATTGGTAGTTTCTTTTATGGCCTATTCATTCAGAGTTGCAAACAATGTAATTCTATTATAGCAGAGAATTGTAATTTTCATGTATTGGTATCGAAAAAACAAAAGAAGTTTACGACGACATGTAGCAAACGTTAGATTGACAATCCCGTTATAATCCGTTTTATCTTTGATATCAACAAATGTTCTTTCGAAATTCAACTTAACTCACTATGATTGTGAGCTGAAAATGCAAAATACAACACCGGCCTGAAGAACCTAACATTTGTTATTACAAAGGCATCGACTTTCGTCCACACTACTTAGTCATTGCTTTATTGTTAGTAGATAACTCTCCATACTCCCCCCTTTCCATTATACAAACCATAAAACTGAGATAGTGAAAGACACAAAGTTAAAACTGTTCTCGGAAACATCGGAATGTTTTTGGCAACATTAATTTATATTCTGTTATTTCAAGAAAAGCCCTCTATAAAAAGAACAATTTCTTTAAGCGTAATAACAGTTTGTGGTTCTACATTCACCGTTCTCTAAAGTTATACAGAGATAATTCAGACAGCCCTGAATTTTACTACATTATCGTAAACATCGGATAAATAATAAAGTCTTAAAGATTTAAATGCTTTAATGTTTCTAAACTCCTCGAGACCATTCATTCAGTTTGGCTATATTCCACCAGTACTGCTGCTCCTTATAGAATATAGTTTAGTTCACAAGAAGGAAGTTAAAATTATAAAACGTGTGATATTAGAATAAGTTCATTTCCATTATTAGGAACTGGCATGAGAAACTTAAGAGAGTCTGTCAATCTATAAATCTAATGAATATAAATATTAATCTCAACAATATTGCAACAAGTTAGTGTGAAAAAACCTTAAAACCAATAAAAGAACCCATTAATAAAATGAAGACGTTCATTTACAGGTTTGATATTTCGGAGTACAGTAAGAAATAAGACGAGGAATAGAAGTAAACATCTTGTAGTCAAGAAATCAATTTAAATAATGGCTGACATAGTCTAATACCTAATGTATCGGGCTGCGGAGCTCAAGACCCAAAGTTCGATGAACGCGCTCCACACTTTCAGCTGGGATCATGTTATAAGAATGACAAACAATCTTTTTATTCGGTTAAAAGTAGCTGTATAAGTAGAGGGCGTTGCTGATTCGTTGTACTCCTTCCGGTTAGAATTTGAAAATTAGTAACGGCTATGTCTGAACCTTGAAGTCTCTGATACGGTTGTTTAGTCCATGGCTCAGGTAACTCTGTCTTAAAACCGTAACGACAATTTTAGTATATCAAGCGATTCTTGTAACTTAAATTTATCATTTAACTGTAACATGCAAAGAGTGGATTAGTTTTAGATTTTATTACTGGAGCATATGTTCAATATTTTAAATCACGCTAGTATCACTCAGATCGAATACAATTAAAAGATTGTTAAGCCAACACGTACTTCAATATTTACAGACTTCAACTATCTGCAGAAGTTCACTCTAGATCGTTACCAGTACCTTAACACTGTGGAATTTTTCTAGTAACCGTCAATTTCAGAATCCCTCTGTGTTCTCAATGGATTGTTTGACCAAAGCACTTTGGAAAGTGACCTTCTAGAGTTGTTGGCGAAACGTATCATTTTGTTCTATATTCTTTAATTTCGGATGCAAGTTCAGCCATTAGTTACGAGTCCCGTATTTCAATAAAAGGTCAACCAGTGAGAAGGACTTACTAGATAGACACGACTGACTGTTAATAAAGATTAATTTGTTCATTGTAAATCCCGTAGTTGATAGGTTTCTAGATGCAAGTTAAAACCTTTCGCCACTACCCAGCCACAGTTTGACCTTTCATTCCTAACCAGTACATTGCTTGGCAAATCTTCCGAATCGTTTGTTATTAATGAGACAATAAACTAAGAATTCCTTTGATTAAAGTTCACATTTTTACGCCTTCAGGCTTAATCTCTATACATTCTCTGATGCTAAGGTACTTGATATGCAAGTTGACGTAAGTCATCCAGCCAGCTTTCTTGTCAACTGACAATTGTACTCTTATCGATGTTAGATGACAAGAACGAATCACTTGGGGTCGTTACTTACAAGGAATAAGAAAATAAACCTGTACCTTGCGCAATAGACTACTGGGAATATTAATGGAGGCCTTCTCAATATATATATATATCCACATTTTTAATAATGTTATTGTCTTCAGTTTTATATGTGGAACTTTTTCAAAATCCATACTTTGAACTTCAACAAGATTTTTTAAGAACTTTACACTAACCTTTAAGCCAAGTAGCTCGTCTTTTAGTGTTGGTAACATATCAAACCAGTTCTAGAAAAGAACTAAAACTATAACATTACGTGTATGATACTGTTTGTACCATGTTAATCTAGCAAACTTATACAAAATGTTTAATGCAAGTTATTTCGCATAGTCTAAATGCACTTGGTTTGTATTGCATGGAACTCCTGAGGGTCATATCTTTCTGTAACATTAAAAGAACTATAGTACGGTCTCTATTTCAATACACGTGAACAGAAAACAAGTAGGCTGTAACAGCATGAAAAATAGCAATACTAAACACTTGTGTATTCAGCCATTCACGAATGAAGTGTTAAAAAACTTCGTACAAACGTCATTGTAATAATGTTTCATTACCAGATTAGTTTTAAAGTGTTTCACATTGATCGAGTGGCGGGGTTTTACAACATGAAGAAAAGAAAAAACAGTTCTTTTTATGATTATTACAAGCAAGCCATTACATTCAGTATCGCTAATTCAAATGTTTTCGGAAGGCCACATTCCTTCTTCAGAGGTGAACTGGGAATGTAATAAAAATTTATTCTGCCTCTAGATTTGCCTTGTTTGGCTTTTGAAATTAACTGACAACATAGTTTTACATCTGGTGTCGTTTTCAGTTTAATTCATCAGTAACACAGTCCCATCTCTCGTATTGTGTCAAGTTTTCAAACTATCACGAAGCACTCCAATCCCTCGCATCGTCCTGAATTTACAGCCTCATCACTAACACAACCCCATCTCTCGTATTGTGTCAAGTTTTCAAACTATCACGAAGCACTCCAATCCCTCGCATCGTCCTGAATTTACAGC
>NW_013666833.1:284420-291236 GCF_000517525.1 Limulus polyphemus
TGGTGTCGTTTTCAGTTTAATTCATCAGTAACACAGTCCCATCTCTCGAATTGTGTCAAGTTTTCAAACTATCACGAAGCACTCCAATCCCCTCGCATCGTCCTGAATTTACAGCCTCATCACTAACACAACCCCATCTCTCGTATTCGCCCTAGTTTACAACCTCACCAATAAAAGTTCCATCACTATAGATTTTATAAAACCCATAATGCGTTGCCAATAACTGGGTTTTAAATCCTGACATGAACAATAAATAGAACTATTTCTCTATTATTCATGATATTATTATATTATGACCAAGTGATGAGCTCATAGTGGGCAGAGTAGTTTCCACTTCGCATTAGCTCACACATGAAAAACGACAGTGGAAATTATTGGACAATCGCAGTCTCGTGTATACAAGCACTAGTTAAAAAAATGAGTCTGAAAATGAAACGCTAAAAACTATATTTTTTATAAGTGGAACTAACTATGCCAACAAGCCTGATAAAGCCGTAATGTCAGCAGGAATAGCAACTCCAAACACAAACTGAAAGGGAAATTTAATGCTAAAAAAAGTGAATACTCATTTGGTCTATATATAAACAGCTGTTAGTTCTAGAAAAGTGATAGATTACATAACGCTTATGAACACGAAAACATTCTTGAACAGAGAATTTGAAATTCCGCTTATGAACACGAAAATATTCTTGAACAGAGAATTTTATTTGTTTGTTTTGACTTTCGCGCAAAGCTACACGAGGGCTATCTGCGCTAGCCGTCCCTAATTTATTAGTGTAAGACCAGAGGCAAGGCAGCTAGTCATCACTACCCACCGCCAACTCTTGGGCTACTCTTTTACCAACGAATAGTGGGATTGACCGTCACATCATAACGCCCCCACGGCTGAAAGGGCGAGCATGTTTGGTGTGACGGGGATTCGAACCCGCGACCCTCAGATTGCGAGTCGAGCGCGTTAACCACCTGGCCATGCCGGGCTCATGAGAGTTTTAAATTCCGCTTATGAACACGAAATCATTCTTGAACAGAGAATTTAAAATTCCGCTTATAAACACGAAAACATTATTGAACAGAGAATTTGAAATTCCACTTATAGACACCAAAACATCCTTGAACAGATAATTTTACGCTCTGCTTATAGACACCAAAATATCCTTGAACAGAGAATTTGAAATTCCACTTATAGACATCAAAACATCCTTGAACAGAGAATTTTACGTTCTGCTTATAGACACCAAAACATCCTTGAACAGATAATTTTACGTTCTGCTTATAGACACCAAAACATCCTTGAACAGATAATTTTACGTTCTGTTTATAGACACCAAAACATCCTTGAACAGAGAATTTTATGTTATGCTTATAGACACCAAAACATCCTTGAACAGATGATTTTACGTTCTGCTTATTGACACCAAAACATCCTTGAACAGAAAATTTTTATGTTATGCTTATGCCCAAAACCGTATGTTACTTTACTATGTCGGAGGTCGGTATTTTATTTGGTATGTAGGTATGAACAGATGTTATAATATATACAAGAACGAGATTACATTCTGTAAACATATAGAGAAATAAGTTATAAAACCACAAAACTGGTAATTCAAAGAGTGAAATATTACATTCTGTTGATGTAAATAGAGATGTTAATATGAGGCTAGTGAAATATTACATTGTGTTTGTATACTTTGAACAAGTTTTACGTTAAAAACTGAAATATGATATTTCAGATGATGTATTAGGTCGTCAAGAAATTAATGTCGCTCTATTTTTTAGATGAAAAAACCGAACAACTTATATATCAAAACAAAACATTTATTAAATGAAATAGTCTCCATTCTTATCGATCATGCTTTTACATCTTACAATCAGGTTGTTAATGACCCGATTAAAGAAATCACTCGGCTTTGAAGCAAAAACATGTCGATGTCCTCTTTAACACCTTCCACATTTGCATATATTTTCCCATTAAGATAGTGTTGCTGCAAACGAAAAAGATGGTAATCTGATGGTGCCACATCTGGAGAATATGATGGGTAGGGGTGAACTTCCCAATCCAACTCCGTAATATTGTGTTGCGTCAAACATGCCACATGTGGACTGGCATTGTCGTGGAGTAGAAGAACACCTTTCCGATTGACGACTGAAGGGCTCGATTTAAACGTTCCAGTTGCTGACTATAGATCTCTGAATTGATAGTTCACTGTGGATTTAGGAAATGAATTACTCCTTTGATGTCCCACCAATTGCAAAGCATCACTTTCTGCGAATGGAGTCCAGGTTTTTGGGTCAGAAGTCGTTTTTGGCGTTTAATATTCACATAGAGAATCCATTTTTCATCACCGGTGACAATTCTGTCCAAAAATGGTACACGCGCATTACGCGCCAGAAGAGACGACGCAACGTTCACTCGTTGGAAATGATGATCATCGGAGGGTTCGTGAGGCACCCAAACACCTTCTTTAAGGAGTTTTCCCATCTTCCTTAGATGTTTACATATTGTTTCACGAGAGACGTGCAATTTCAGGGCCATTTCATGAGTGTGTTGCCTTGGGTTAGACTCAACAAGCGTATTCAGAGCATCAATATTAATTCCAACATATCGGCCCCTGCCATCGCAGTTTTCAAAGCTAAAGTCACCTGAACGAAATTTGCTGAACCATCGTTGACACTTTCGAACGTTTAAAATATTTACATAAACTTATTTGATATTCTTTGTGGCTACAGAGGCGTTGTTTTCCTTCTTGTATTCAAACACCATTACATGCCTAACATGTGCCATCACTGTAAGAGATTACAGTATACTAAACTTTACACATTATATAAGCTACACTAACGTGACGTTCAGGCGGTTCGTTTAACTATTATACGTGATGTACGTTTTTTGGGGGGTGGTTAATGAAAGTGTTCCAAAATGCGACATACATTTCTTGACGTAATACGTAATGATATAACCATAATAATTTCAACAATTACTCAAAATACGCTATTTTCATTCATAGCCTAAAGAAAAAGTTAATGTTAAGGTTTAAAATGAAAAAAAAAAGAAATAACGTATCATTTATCAAACTTTCGTAAAAACGTAATAATGGTTTAATAGGGAGTATTTTAATTATAAAAACGAATAAAGGATGCGTAATTAAATGGTGCAACAGTTCACAGACTAAAAATAATATATATGTTAAGAAAGACATATGAACAAAGACGCCGATTCTACGTTTCTGGACAAAGTTCTTGTTTCTCGTTTTCGTCGAGGGACGTTTTCGGTACGTAAAATTTACTTCTGAATCTTCAGACGCCGTTGTAGAAGTCTCCACCAGGAACGGGCAATAGTCTGCAACACGCCAAGGTTTCCTTTATTTTTCTTTCTTTTTTTTCTATTCTGTCACTGCTTAGGGTATCTTCTGTTCTACAGCACACAACATAGGTGTATTTGGGAAGGGGGTGATTAATATATTTTCAACTCTGGGGCAATTTTACTGTCGCAATGTGTGTCTACTTGGAAGACGCTTAGAGAGGTACAGGGAAAATTGTTACTTTCTCTCGATATATACATACATGCATATATACACATATACACATATATATATACATATATATATATATATATATAAAGACCACCCCTAGAACGACGCCAGCTAGAGTGCGCAGTCTTTCGGTTGACAGTGCCAACAGCCGACGGACAATGACACAAGATAAATGAAACCGTCATAGCATGCTTGGCAAACATGAGTTCGGCTGACAGTAAAAATTAACTTGGATGAAAGATAAGGGAACTGTGATAGCTATAGTAGGAACCACTGTGTATAATGAACTTTGCTTGAAATCAGAAGAACCTAACGGTAGAGAATCACATTACACGTAAAAAGAAAAGAAAAAACACACCTTAAATCCCTAAATAAAATAAAAAAGTGTTTAATTGAAAGTGTTGCAGTAACACGAATGCATCATAACCTGTAGTGCCTGTAATTCAAAATAAATTTTTCGATTCTGAAGCCGGGTGATGGGCGATTTAACTACGTACAGGTAACAATACTATTGTTACAATTCTTAATAACGTTTCGGACATGATTAAATTTGTTTTATACAACTGCGGATAGTTACTTCATTACATACACACACACGTACAGGAGAGTCAATCAAACGGTATAGACCTTTCTAAACATCTCTACACAAGATTAAAAATATAAAATGTACTCAAACCTCGTGTTTTATTTTCATTTAGGGCCTGTTCTTAACAAACTAATATTCAAAATGAAACAATCGTCGAATAATATAAACAACAATGTCCGTAACATTCGAACAACGGGATCATTGCAAACCTTCAAGGTAAACCCAAAACTGATGACACTCATGGATGGTTCGTGGAACAAACCTGCGCTATGCTCGTTATTTTCAACACGAATATGATAGGTACTATGCGTTAGGGTTATGCTCGTTAATAGACACTTCTGTTAAAAGAAACGTTCTGAAAACTTCAAACATGGCAGATGTAGATTAAAAAGACGAACTAATTCAAACGCCGTGTCTCCTACCAGCTTACAGGTGAATAAAGTTCGTGATATTGTTCAAAACGAGGATACCTAATAAACAGGTAAGAAAAAGCCGACAAATTAAAGATAATGATAGACAGAGAGATAGATGTAGATAGACAGACAAATATAGGGAGTGTCATTCTTGGAGAAATGTAAATAACTCAAAAATATACATCGTCGTCACCCTTGTTAGCACTGCCTAATGAGTTTCACATTCTCAACATTTTCTTCACATCCGGGGCCATTTGTAACGGCTCGTTGCCCGGCAGGATCGTCAAGTCAGAAGCAAGGAAAAAAACGAGACATGACCCATACACACTAAACGTGCTAGCGTCACATAGTACAACCTCATAATTCTATCAGCCCCTGTCTCAGAGAGAGCATATTTCAGGTCGAGAGTCTTCTATTTCTTCTTTCTCCCCCCCCCCATTCTTTAACGGAAATGGCTGACACGCCTGGTGGCTATTTATATAAACGAACTCTTATAAACTGAAATATTTTATATGTTTCTCTTTTACAAGTTTCTTTTTATTTCTTTAAACTACAAATAGCCCCCCAGTGGCACAGCGGTATGTCTGCGGACTTACAACGCTAGAATCCGGGTTTCGATACCCGTGGTGGGCAGAGCACAGATAGCCCATTGTGTAGCTTTGTGCTTAATTACAAATAACAACAACAACTACAAATAAAATATCAAAAGTCGAATAAATTTGAATAGGTAAATATATAAAAAAAAAACAATCACGGTATGTGTCGAAGAGTACGATGCCTTTTGTTTAATTATGTAAAAAAAACAACACATTAATAGATGATTTAGTATTATTTCTACGTAATGTTATATGACATTGATCTAACCGTCGTTATTGTTCCAAAACGTGCAAGGTTTAATCGCATCGAAGGGTGTGTCTCAAAAGTTCGACACTCGATTGCTACTAAACCACGTGAAATCATCGTTTCTGTCAATGCTTATTTTTAGGGTGAGCGCGGGAAATCGGAAAATATGTGTTTTTATTGTAGGATGATGAGCTGGAATGGGAAAAAAGTCCATAATAAAATGTAACTTGTTAACACTATCCTGGCTATATATCCTTTGTCAGTTTCAAGTGTACAGTCAGTTCGTGAGAGGATAGAACAAACATTCGGAGAAAATATTACCAGCCTTTATTTTTACTGTGCCATTATTACTTACCTGTTACTTTAGAAATGCCAAAACAAGCAGGTACACCTTCTTTTACAATACCCCCAAATATTTCGCTTTGATCAATCAAAAGCACAACAAAGTTCGATACCAAATATTTTCGACTGCTGAAAGATTTAAGCAAACTATAGAAGCTCAAAATCATGCTGATTTATTTAGATAGGTCTCTGTTCATATCTGTTTCCTTAAAATTACGCTGATTTATTTAGATAGGTCTCCTCTGTTCATATCTGTTTCCTTAAAATCATGCTGATTTATTTAGATAGGTCTCTGTTCATATCTGTTTCCTTAAAATCATGCTGATTTATTTAAATAGGTCCCTGTTCATATCTGTTTCCTTAAATCATGCTGATTTATTTAGATAGGTCTCTGTTCATATCTGTTTCCTTAAAATTACGCTGATTTATTTAGATAGGTCTCCTCTGTTCATATCTGTTTCCTTAAAATCATGCTGATTTATTTAGATAGGTCTCCTCTGTTCATATCTGTTTCCGTCCTCGTGTAAAATAAAGGATTATTTTACTCCTTCGGGTATTTTTGTTTGTTTGTTGTTAATCACAAAGCTACACAATGGGCTATCTGTGCTGTGCCTACCACGGGTATCGAAACTCGGTTTTTATTATTATAAGCCTTCAGATTCACCGCTGAGCAAGTAGGGGCGTAAAACTTGTAGTCAAACGATTTGGGTTGTTTAGATTCTGATTACTTTAATAGCTAGAGAAGGGTTTCACAATATTTCGATTTGGTTGTTTAGCTTCTGATCACTTTAATAGCTATAGAAGGGTTTCACCATATTTCGATTTGGTTGTTTAGATTCTGATTACTTTAATAGCTATGGAAGGGTTTCACCATATTTCGATTTGGTTGTTTAGCTTCTGATCACCTTAATAGCTATATAAAGGTTTCACCATATTTCGATTTGGTTGTTTAGCTTCTGATCACTTTAATAGCTATAGAAGAGTTTCACCATATTTCGATTTGGTTGTTTAACTTCTGATCACTTTAATAGCTATAGAAGAGTTTCACCATATTTCGATTTGGTTGTTTAACTTCTGATCACTTTAATAGCTATAGAAGAGTTTC
>NW_013666833.1:292088-296564 GCF_000517525.1 Limulus polyphemus
TTTCGATTTGGTTGTTTAGATTCTGATTACTTTAATAGCTATAGAAGGGTTTCACCATATTTCGATTTGGTTGTTTAGATTCTGATTACTTTAATAGCTATAGAAGGGTTTCACCATATTTCGATTTGGTTGATAGCTATAGAAGGGTTTAACCATATTTCGATTTGGTTGTTTAGATTCTGATCACATTAATAGCTATAGAAGGGTTTCACCCCATTTCACACTTCCTTTTCTTCTCGCACAATCACAATACATTTGCTTAGCATTCGGTACTTATCACTGTTGCGGCCATTTTATCTCTTCTTTGTCGTGAGGTTCTTCCTAGCAGTTCCGATAACAATCGTACAAGCACTATAATAAACTTTCTAATTTAACTTCAAAATGGAACAAAATGAAAGCTCCTTATTTCATCAGTTGTCCGGCAGTGTGCGTTACACTTCATGATCATACACAATAATCCACGTTGCTTTCTTGGTAAACTTGGATACATTACGCGCCGCGCGGCTGGAGAACGTGGTACGATCCCGATCTTCATGCGCTTGCTTATGTCTTTGGAGCACGATTTTAACCATACATCCCAGCAAGAGGTCGGCCAGACGAGCTCAAGCTACAATAGCCTTACCGACAATCTCTATGGCAATCTTTCACTAAACACGCTCTTGGCAATGGAATTTACACAGAGTTATGCTGGTGCCCGAAAGAATACGTTCCCATTTTAGCCATTTACGACCCTACATTTACAACAAACGATCGGGTTAGTCGTTTAATCTAAGGACGTTTTCACAAACGTAAAGATAGCATGGAAGCATTTCAAATTACCGGCTTTCTAAGACGTCCCGTTATCTATATTTAATGAGCACCTCAACAGTGGTTTTCTCAGCAAATCTTTCTAGCTAGCTCCAAATGAGAGAAAAAGAAAAATAGAATTAAATTATTCTCTGCGTTGATATAGCATTTGTAAGTCATGAAATAATTACTCTTCACATTGAAGTACAATTAGATATAATAAGACAGCCAAAGCATCGCTCTCATCAAACTTAACTAACTTTGCGGCAAGTCATACTTCAGGATAAGCATCTTTTGAATATATTTTTCTTTGAACTTGCTGGAATAAAAAATAAATAAAAATCAGATACTGCTAGACTTGTTTAAAAAATACTCAGTGATTACAACAAGTGGATTTCTAAAGACCCCGTACACCTGGCTCAAACACTTCGACAATCAGCCTCTTACATCATTTCATAAACTAAAGTCAGTTTTCTTTCCTTATAATAAGTTCACAACAGCTTCTAGTTTGTCCACTGGTTAAATTCTGCACTAACAATAAGAGATGGTAGAGTGTAAATATTTTTAACAATTTTCCTTTGTTATACAAAGCAGGTTAATTTCTTCTTAGGTTATCAACGTAGTAGACTATGCTAATCCTATTAACCTGCTAGTAAAGAACCAATCTCAGTCGCCCTTCAGGGAATCCGAATGAAATGCTAGTTCTCACCTTTATGATATGCCTTTATAGTGAAAATATCATTACAACGCCATATGTCTTTGGTGGCGACAATATATACCAGCGAATCTTAGTGTTATGCAATCTTTAACAAAATTTCAAAACTTTGCTAATGCTCTCGAGTTTTAGCAATAAGCATGCAAGAGAGTCTCGTGAATTAGTGCCGTTTTACGCCAGCAATATGCACGAAGAGAGTCTCGTCAATTAGTGCCGTTTTACGACAGCGATAAGCACGAAGAGAGTCTCGTCAATTATTGCCGTTTTACGCCAGCAATATGCACGAAGAGAGTCTCGCCAATTAGTGCCGTTTTACGTCAGCAATATGCACGAAGAGAGTCTCGTCAATTAGTGCCGTTTTACGCCAGCAATATGCACGAAGAGAGTCTCGTCAATTAGTGCCGTTTTACGCCAGCAATAAGCACGAAGAGAGTCTCGTCAATTAGTGCCGTTTTACGACAGCGATAAGCACGAAGAGAGTCTCGTCAATTAGTGCCATTTTACGACAGCGATAAGCACGAAGAGAGTCTCGTCAATTAGTGCCATTTTACGCCACTTTATCAAAGGAACTTGAATAACAAGTAATAGCTCAAGGTAGTTTTATGCAATACCATGCCATAAGTTTTATTTGTTCAACATACTGTTTTAATTAGAAAATTCTACCTACATATGAATGTGTTAAATAAAACTAGAAAGCAGTCATAAGTGTAGGAAATGGCAGTTCTTATTCTTATTCAACCTCATTCAAGGAATTTATATAAATACACAGAGCTCAATCTATTTATACAGATATACTGAATGCATGTCATTACACATAGCTGAGGTAAGTCTTATACAGAAAACAGCTTAAACAAACATAACGATGATATTAAATCTAAAAATTATCAATAAATAAAATTTTATGGAATATTTCTTGGTCAAATACCTTTACTACCAAACGTATATTGTAATAGTCAATCCAAGCCAGGATTAAATCGATAATATCAATACAACTAGCTCAGAGTTTTTGAAATTGTTTTGAGTTCCCAGTTTTGAGTATAAAGACATCAAAAGTAAAAAAACGTTTCCATAACTCTTAACAGTCGTGTTTTCATCATTCCCCACAATAATCAAATATATCTATTATCTAAAGAACAGGTAATTCACAATTACAGTTTGATTAAAACTTCGAAATAACTGAAGGTTAATCGAATTTTCTAACAACTAATGTTCCAGGTTGCTGTCTTAAAATACTTTGCATTATACCACTTTCTTGGAAAACATTAAAGGTTCGATCTCAGGAAATGTTGTATCCTCTGACTTTTGATTCTTCAATATTCTCCATAGAAGCGATAAAATTTGCACACCAGAGCGTTTAGGGTATCATTAGCCTCTAAAAACCATAATTCAAGCTCAAATAGAACAACACAGTTATCCACATAGTGAAATGTTGCGAAAGAGAACCTTCCAACCCAACGAGCCATTGCGCTATAAGAATGACTAAATATATGCAATACATTGTTTACGTGTCCATTTCTTTAACATTTTTGTATATTTCATTGATAAATGTATTAATCCTGTAGTAAATAAGTGCCCAGGGTGCATCAGAATTAAAAACAAAATTTCTCAGCAAAATCCTTTTTTGTTGTTGTTGTTGAAAAAACAATCCTATCTCCTACTCGAAAACAAGCAACGTACTTAACATGTAGTTTACTGAAAATAACTCTACCGTTCCATTTATGAAGTACTTTATATAATAATTTAATTAGATTGTAAACTTGATAACTCATTAAATACTGACTGGGTGCCGTTTCTGGTTCTAGGCGTCGTAAAGCGAAAATCTATCTCAAATAGTGAATGACTAGTGTGTTCGATAAAATGAATGGCAATTTACTGTTTTAAATTAACATGGATCACTAATCTCCTTTCAAAACCACATGGTGTCTGCGTTTTCTTTAATCCTATAAAGTTATCCAATCAGGCAGCGATTGAGATACTTCCATTATTTAGACCATACACAGTACAGTTTAGAGTTTTCTAATCCATGTAGATAGATAGAACAAATCGCTTCCTTAACAAGGAACAACCTAAGCAAGTCAAAACTTCACCGGTTATATACGAAAAGTACAATCTTCAACGATAAATATTGCAGTATAGTTTAGTAGCTCCCAAATGGAACGTCAGGGCTACCCCGATTCTCCAGTTATCCGTGTGAAAAATTAGTCTACCACCAACAGCAAACTAAATAGAAAATCATGGGACCCGGTTGCCCTAGTGTATAACAGTATAAGTCCAAATATACACTCACAGTCTGCGATCGGTCCTGGGCATGGTATATAGTTACCCCCTCGATACGAATTAACATAAAACTATATTACTCACCAAAATAGTTCATAATATGACCATCCAACTTCCATCCATCGTATTAGTTACACCTGAGTATCAATACAGATATATATATATAGACTACTAGCTCTTCCCAACCCTTCAGCGTGCTTTGTTCATCAACATTACCCATCACCATGAAAGAAAAACAATTACACGTTGAGAAGATATAAAAAAAATTCACGTACACTCTCAAAAAATCAACAAGAATGGTACAACTTAAACTACAAATGACACATAATATGGGTGTTACAAACACAGACATTGATAACTAATACATACATATTCGACCAGTTATACGTGGAGTAACAAACAACTTTAAGCAGTCCAAGGCCTCACTTTCACAATCTTATCATCCAAACCTTGTAGCGTAACGCCCCCTCAGAAATTGTTGAAGTATACCCGATTTATCTAGTGGTTCTTTAGTAAATGGAAGATTTCACGAATCCACAAAGCTGATATGACATATACAGTTACGACTGTTTTTCTGCTTTAAGTTAAAATATTATATATTAGTCATCTAAACTCCACCTATCATGGTAATAATCCCATTAGTAACAACTATTATATAACTACACCTATCATAGTAATAATCCCATTAGTAACAACTA
>NW_013666833.1:296868-308772 GCF_000517525.1 Limulus polyphemus
GTAACAACTACTATATAACTACACTATACACCAGCATAGCTCACAATAAAGTCAGTCGCCTTTCTTTCCACCGCGTATGATTTAAGATATTATGGTAAATATATATATATATGGTGCATGGTGGTAAAACATTATATCGATAAAACTTGGGCCTTTCGTTTCCAGTACAGTTTAAAACTGTTCCTCTTAAAACATATATTCAGAAGTACACAGAGAAATATTTATGCTTTCGTGTTAATTTAAAGAATACAAAAAAAACTTGCCTTACGATCTTAAGTTTTAACACCACTCAGTTAATTATTGTGTGGACAGACGTTTACCGAGTGAAAGACTTTATTTTATCTTTTTTTATTGTTAAAGTAAAAATCTGACCGATTTCTATAAATATGTGTGTTACCATACTATCTTCCCAAAGAAAAATATTATTATAGGGTATAATAGTAAAAGTACGCTAATAACGCCATGCAGGATATAGAAAAGACTGTAGAATGAACTATATTTTATATAATACATGATGTTTAAGAAAGCAACAAATCGAGCTAGTAAAACGACAAAGGCGTGCTTGCTGAAGAAACATCAATTCTTTTTATGAATATGTACAAGGCCAGCGAAACCAAAACTACCGTAAAAAATTTTATTACATTTTTCCCCCAGTTCCGCTACTGACGAGGCGCCATTTTCTAGATATGCTAAGATATATGTACATAAAAAGTAAAAACGAACATTAAAATTTTCGTGTGCCACAAATTCAAAGATTTAGTTCGCGATAGTCCTAGTCACTATTACATTACTACTGTAATGACGATACACTATAATTTGTGGCACGTCAGAATTTATGTACCATTTGTGTCTTAGCGTGATTTACCAAGTTATGTTCTTCATCGTTGTTCTGCTCATGATACTTGTGAGTAATCCTTTATTTGAACAGCAAACGACTCAAAAACTGTACAGTTCACTGACCTAAAATACAACTTTAAAATGAATGGAATATGCTATTCGATAAAAGTTTATACTTAGTAAATTAAACTTTGTTCTTGTTAATATTTAAAACTGCTTTTTAACTATGCCAGAGGAAGTGGAGAAACGCATGCGCAATATATGAAGCCTAACATAATACGAAATACACCAGTTTTAACTTAAATACTCAACATATTGCATCTTCACCTGAAGAAAATAGAGTAATGAAATCCGTTTTTCAGTCGTTATACGGCTTTTCTAATGCATTCAGTTGATACCCTCTCGGACTCTCAAACAAAATAAACATTTTCAAGTGCCTTTATGAGTTTTAAGTGGATTTAACCACGGTTCACTGAGTAACCCAAACAATCTATAGTGGT
This sequence comes from Limulus polyphemus, assembly GCF_000517525.1. NCBI lineage: Eukaryota > Metazoa > Arthropoda > Merostomata > Xiphosura > Limulidae > Limulus > Limulus polyphemus. The sequence continues at coordinate 298,206 of NW_013666833.1, forward strand.
TAGTAGGTCCATCTTGTTGATTGGCATGAAGTGACTAGGGCAACGGCTTGTCAAGGTCCGTCACAGGCCGGAACTAATGGTAACTTTCATTGCCTTAACACTACGATATTCAATTATTGTAAGGAAGAGTACGTTGGAACTAGTGTCATAATAACATGCTTCCTCGCAATAGCCGTAGCAAATTTTTATTCTTTCATATTTAAGACCTCGACAAAACAACTTTTCAGTATAAAAGCTTTGATTTTTTTTCTCTCTCTAAAAGAAATGTGTTTTGCTCTATGTAGTGATCCATAAAGATGGATGAGTGAGACCAACTCCGCCAGGTGCTAACTACACACCTGTACAACAAAAGCGTTGATGCCTTAAGGAAGGGAAGGGCGAGTGGAGGGGCGGTATTGTTATTTACAGGCCCTTCTTAGCTGGTCGTTTATGCTTCGTACTATAATAGTTGTTTCTGGATCGATTCTGATGGAAATGAACCTTTTTGCATGCTACTAACAGTTGTTATTGTGCCTTTTGATTCTCTGGACCCTATCCTGCTATCAACACCATCAAGCTCAGTTATAGGGTTTTGAATGTGAAATAAGGTACCTCCCCCCCCCCGGCCATTGGAGGAAATCGGCAAGTTGCAGGAGAGGGAGCTGAGAAGCCCACTGTTTACGGCAATCTACCATGAATGATGGCTCATTCTTAGATTCGCAGTCAACTGGAAAGACAGCACCCAGCAGGCGTCATATCTGTTAAAAGAGAGAAGGCATTAGATAACCAAGCTGGGATTTAAAATATGTTCCGTTGTGTTTATGTCAACGCTTGATAATGGAGACCTTGGGTAGGGCACAACAATAATAGCTGACTAGAATATCCCCCTGGAAACTATATTGTGAAGCTGCAGAAAATACTCGCTTTGTTCTCCCAGTTTAAAAATCATAAGGACAATTGTCGAATATCAATCACGTGACCTTTACTTACAAGACGTGTTGGATTTACAAATATGCATTAGATAAAATACACAAAGAATATTTAGTAGTTCTAACTTTCCATACTGCAACAAGTCGTAATGTTTAAACATAAGGAATCTGTATGCAGAAGCTTAATGTTATATATAATATTTCATATTAGATATCAAACAGTCCTGCTGAAAATGTCCATGTTTTGCTTCTTCATAACGATATTTGTTTGTTAACTTATACAGCTACAATTAACAGAAAAGATTTTCACACCAAACTGGTGTAGCTGTAATACAATAGGTTAGGGTAATGCGAAGATGAAAAACTGAATTTTAAAAACAAACAAACGAAAAAAGAAGTCCTGCACGCCTGCGCCAACATCTACATACCACGTTAGAATGGTTTCAGTGTAGAAGCAGAATGTTTTTAAATCTCTGAGAGACAGTGCAAAGATAAATCATTACAAAACTTCCCTAAGGCATACACACCAGGAACTACTCACATGACTCAAAAAGACCCTGTTTGATATTCGTGGAACCGACATGGCAAGCGTAAATAACATAGATGCAAAAGAAAATTTTTGAAGAATAAAAAAAAAGTTCCCTATGTCTAAGAAAATATTTCTCATACTAATACTAACAAATTCATATTGCTTTCATATTCTAAGTATTATATATATATCAAAATACATACATTTCAAGATAGACAGCTGATGATGACAACTTTTGGTTGGTAGAAATAGGTATGGCGGGTCACGTTTGACCTCATTACTTTCCTAAACAAAGCCAGCAGGGTCCATTCAGCCTATAAAAGGCTGCTCTTATTCTTTGTTTGTAATTCTTTAAGGACAACAACGAGACAATGAATACAAACTCTGATGATAATAATATCTTGCTACTCAAGCGGAGATAGTAATCAAAGATTTTTTATTATTACACATTAATTTTATTTTAAACAGATTCATATAGGCCTTGCACATCAAATATGAAAAAAGCATATGTAAAAGTTTTTTAATCTAACCTATATAAAAGCCAGTGTGTGTCACGTCACGCTTGATTTCTCGAAATAGGAGGAGTCATAAAAGCCGAAATGCACTTATCCAGACAGAATAGTTCGATTACTGTCTGCCTATTACGATTTTAGTGCAAGGGTGCCGTGACATATTACAAGTGTTGTGAGTGTTAGTATAATAAGCCTTCAGAAAAGACGTAGTGTGGGAGCCTAGAGCCATGTGCATAAAATTTATCATTAAAGTAAAAATATCGATTCAATTTTAAACTTAAATATTTTCTGAATTAAGCTATTTTCTGTCATATCACCAACGTTTTAAGTAAAAAAACAAACTTCTTTAGTCAATGGAGACTCTAAGTTAAGAAACCAACAAATATTTTTCATTCGATACTTTCAGTACATAGGCTAACAACAATATTAGATTATACTTTTGTTGCTATGCAACATGACATAAAAGCCATCGTTGGAACGTAGTTTTACCAAAACTCGCTAGCTTTTCTACACACACACACACACACACACACTATATATATATACATATACAAGTTGTGAATGATCTTAATTTTGATTGGTTCACAAAGGAATTTACCGACGTTTGCCTGTCTCGACTGCACTTTTCTGCCTCTTTTTTTGGTCAAGCTTGATGTTGCAAAATATATTTATTTCAGTTAGTTATGAAAAGTGAGGTTAGGGTATACTATGGGGTTGGGGGGTATTACTTGTCCAGTCATTTTTGACGGGCTATACGCCATTTCATATACGAGTATATATTGGAGATCAATTTAAATTAACTTAATTTCACGTGAGTGATCTTAGTCTGGTACCCTATACTTCATTCACCAAATTTTTATGAAAATTCTACAATAGCTTAGATACAGAGCTTACATAAAATAAATTCGAATAGAATGTAGCCACCTGCAAGTTCGTTTTAATTCTCATAAAAACCATGAATAGAAGTCGACAACTCCCGTAGGGCAACTATTGTATAATTCCGATAAGACAAGCTAGAACCTACCTTTTTGGATTGCACAAGTATCTGTAGTTCTTAACACAAACCTACGCTACACTTCCATAAATCGGAAAGAGTTTAACACATAAAATGCAGCTGTTCCTTTAGAAATAAAATAAACACGTTCACCCACAGTAGAACTACTTCGATCCGTGAGGAATCTAGAAAGGATTTGTTTTACAAGACCAAATACTTGTGGAATTCATAACCTGGTGACAGAGAAGTAACCCAATAGAAACAACATTGGAAAGGTCACGTCGTGTCGTTAGTGTGAACCCATGCTTTCGAGGCCATTTTCGAACAGTTTTGAGAACAAGATGAAGATTAGAAAAATACGAACACCAAATCTACAGACAATGAACAAAGCTTTCAATAAAAAAATAACCCAACTAACTTAACCTTTTTTATTTTTTCGGATGTCCACAAGGAATTTCAGATATCTGGGGACAGAATTATTATTTTCTCAGCTGTTTATATGTATCGTTCTCAACGAACACGATACCGTCTTAAAACCTGAAACCCTGTAATTTATGCCTTAGTTCAATTTACCTGTAGAATGTTTTTGTTTATATTCTTGTTGTTTGACTTAAATTATAATGGAAAATTAAGTGAGCTTAATGTGCTACCCATAAAATACCTATTTAAACACACACACACACACACACACATATATATACAAACAGATAGAAATTACGGTTAACGCTTTAAAAGACTTAGCCACTTCTACGTTTTCTTGATTAAGCAATTATATAAATCTTACCACACAAATCTCTTCGGATTTACAATGATTATACAGATAACATAGATCTGACTATTCAATGTCAGGCATAACTTGAAAAATATGGGAAATGCTTGGTGTTCGTCTCTCCCTAGAAAAGCACACGCATAACCAAAAGAGTGTGAGCGCCTTCCTACACTTCAGTGACGTCCATAAAGTAGTCCGCACTTACTGTTCAATCACACGTGGGGTTTGCTTTAAGTGAAATTCTAGTATAGATCAGGTCGCTGCAATCCATTGCTGGTCTATACCTAGATGAATCAGATTCTCTGTTTTGGTTTCGAATATCTTTGAAAAACAACGTTAACCTTCTTAACCTAGAGTAATTTCTGTTTTTCGTACCTTAAAATAGATAAAGTAAACGTACATACGGCAATTTCTGAAGTTCCTTTCACAGGAAACATTTTATTGATGTGCGTATGAATGTTTAATACAAAATCAGACACACTGAGTAACTGGCGTTGCTATAGAAACGAATTTGTAGCTTTGGGTGCAGGACATGTCAAAACGTGTAAGTTAATGTCTAAGTCCATTAAAATCGTGAAGTTTCTGCCTGTATTTCTTCTCCCTTTCGTTTCTAATCGGATAAATTGCTCCGTGACCACAAAATCAATGGCTATTTATTTCACTTGTCTTTGGGTCTATTTACCTAATAAACAACATATATGATGGTGATAGGACAACAGTAATGGACTAATATAATGTGTTGCTACAAATCACATAACGAGTCGTTTAGAAAGCATTTATTCTTCATGTCTTGAATACTAAAAAAAATAAAAATAATAAAGATTTGATTAATAGTTACCCTTACAACAAATCATTATAAATCTTCAATGTGACATAATATAAGGAAGTCTATGAATTCAGAGCGTCTGTTATTGCAAAAATTAACAGTTTCACGTGCACACACACACACACCATTAAATAGCCATTTAGAAAAACATGAAATATAACAACTGTAAGAGCACACATACCAACAGGAACCAAACAAAACATATTTAATATTTGTACGCAAAAATATTAAAATATTTCGACACCTCTTGCTGATATTACGGGAGGACTCATAAAGTTTTTTTTTTTTTTTACCTTAGGGCTCGCGTGCACTGGGAACCTTGGTGAACGAGTAATGTATTAACAAACCGTATTGATCAACTTTCCTAGAAATCATGGAACAATCAACACACACGTGCAATTGAGTTATGTCGAGTGTGAGGCCTGATATCAGTTTCACGTATATACGATAACCGAGCGAGCCGAACTCTACAGAATTGAACGTGCATTTGGTACGACGGTCTATACGATGATGACGATATAGCTACATATTAATTTCCATTTTATCCAGTGTAATATACTACTTCCTGTAAACCAGTTACATGTTCATTAAACAACGTTTCTCTGTAAAACTTTACAACTATCGTTTCGATTTATTTTGATGGGAAGACCAGAATCCTGCACTAAGAATGTCTTTATTATAGACAGTATGACATCTCAACAAAAACCATTACTTGGCTAAAGTTTGTATGTGCTTGTGTCCGCAAGACTGAATCTTACTAAACCTCGATTGTACCCTTAGAGCCTCCTGGGAGGTCACATACGGAGGAAAGGGGGGTTAGATCTGATTTCCTTACGCCCCCCATCTCTTCCCCTTACGTTAAACGGGTGCGTCAGATATATGTATTTATAAACCACGTCAGCAGCCCAATACAAAAATCTGCTCCTGTAACAGTTTATAAAGTAATTTGACATTTCTCAAACCGTGATATCATTCGATGAACGAGTTTGTCAATAAATACTTATGTTAAACGAAGTGAATTCAGCTACCTAAACAAAACCACAGTGAGTGATGACTCCATAACTGCACAGCGAATGACAAGAAGACATAACGAATTATGCAGATTTGTGAAGTTACCGGAATTTAAAGAAAGTATAAAAAAATATATAAATAAACGAGCCAAATGCACGTTATTGCTTGCACGTGCTTTTTTTCTTTACTATCAAATTTCTTAGTCAATTTCATGAATATACTTAGTTAATCTTAGCTTGTATCATGAAACCCAATATACACACTAGTTACTACTGGAGGGACAGTAGTACTTTATCGTTACGAGTTTATGTATATCACAATCGATTGAACCGAGTGTTCACTGTATAAAAGCCATTTATAACAACATCGAGAACCGACCGAAATCGATAGAAAAAAAAAAGCTATTCTCCTGTAATATATAAACAAAGCACTGGTTAGTTGTACATCATTTTTTTAGGATGAAAGAGAGATAACGCCATGTCTCACTTAGAAACAGTAACTTTTTTTTTTTTGTTCATCTTACCAGCATCATTCTTCAAACCTGTCGTGATACAAACAAGATGGAAACTATATTAGGCTTTCTTTATGGTTGGCGTATCTCAAGCTTTCAGCCGGCCAGAAACGGGGAGAAAACACTCTATCAAGGGTAAGTTTAAACCCTCGATTTGACTTTGAGTTTAGCTTTCTCAAAGTACTCGCTTTGCTAAAGTCACTTTCGTTCAAAAGGCAAGAAGTAACTATACTGTTAGAGTTGTACGCGACTTGTCAATGTGAACTAACGACTAAAAGTCATGAAACAAAATCCGCTTCGAAACGAATTTAAAAGAAACTCTTTCTGTAGAGAGAGAGAGCTAAGCTCGGCTCGTGAAAACGAACTAATGCCAACAGCTTTCAAACAGTTCAGGAAGTTTAACAAATTATAGATGCTTTCATACAAAAGTTAAAAAAAAAAAAACGATATCGGATAAAAACGACTTAAGTCAACTAAATCATACTTGCCAAAAGCGAAATTTGATCTATAGTGTATCATATATCATTCAAGTTCTATATATCTAGTCACTGGAATGATGCTATTTTTCCGAGTTCTTCGACGTCAATTTTATCAGTTTTATTTAAACAATATCAAAAGTTACTCAAAAAACGTCCTGAGGGAAATGCAAAGAAATACAGAACTATTACACTTTAACTTGCAAATCATACAACTACAATTACTTCTATATTTCAATAAAAAAAACGACCTTGTACCTTTTTTATAACTAACAGGTTTTATGATTTTAATTTTTGGAGGTTCTGCTGCAAAGTAAGTTTTTATTATTATTATCATGAGCCTCTTGAGAAAAAGTAAATGTGCCCCAAGGTGTATAAATATAGTTCTTAAAAACGAAGGTTGAATAAACTTGCAAATATATGTACTAAGTGGTGTATATTATATGATTTGTGAATTGGGTATCCAAATGTTTACCGAGTTGATGAAAAATAGGATGGAGTGAAGTTTGTAACTTCACAGTTATAATCTGATGGTTGGAATTAGACAATGGGCCACACTTCTTTGGCTCTCTAAAATAATCAAACGAAACGGAACGAAACTTACTACCAAAAACGACAACATAGAAAAGCTTAGGAAGCGAGCTAGCACATTATAAGTATTAGGCTTAGTACAAGGATGAAATATTATATTAAAATGAAATCTCATCATTGCAAGAAATATGTGAAAAATGTTACACTCTAAAGACCAAAGTATATTAAAAAATAAAGCTGGATTGTTTTTTTAATATTATTCCACAATATTTTAGGCTGATCATTTGTTTCAAACCGCCTCTAAATGACGGTCTTACCTAAATTTACTACCATCTAAGTCACTTTTCCGCGCGGTTATATTTCGAAAACGTTACTGCCTACCACCACCATGGGACAATATCAACTTCTGTGACCATTATGGGCTGTGATTTCGCATGGAAGTTAAGATATCAGATAAGAGCTCAGAGCTTAATAAAACAAAAAAAAAAGAAGAAAACTATCATTATTTATACACACCCTTACCTTTACCATTATTATCACTAATGCTGCTCGTCGAACAATTGCAATATTTGTAGGATGCAGTATTAACATATTGTAAGTACTATATATGTTACCCATGCACATAGGGTCCTTTCACTACTGGTTTATTTTCCTCTTACGTAGCTTAGAGGTTAAAACTGTTCAACCACAATAAGTAAGAGTAACACTAAATTTTAAGCCAACTTTTTCTCTCACCAGAAACTGGTAAATAAAATATGAACGATTTTGTTTGAAGTTAAGCACAAAGCTACACAATGGGCTATCTGTGCTCTTCCAACCACGGGTATCGAAACCCGGTTTCTAACGTTGTAAGTCCGCAGACATACCGTTGCGCCACTGGGGGGGATGCATAAGTTATCTAAGTAATAAAAATTGTGTTCGTTGTCGTTAAGCAAAATGCTACACCATGGGATAACTGTGGTCTACCTAACACGGGTATCGAAACCTGATTTTTAGCATTGTAAGCTTGAGACTTACCACTGAGCCACTGGGAAGGAGCGTAATGAAAACTGGTTTGACTGATGTTAAGTATATGGTCTGCACACCACGGGTATCGAATATGGAAGTGGCTGTAAAGTCTGTCACGACTTTTAGCAGTCAAACAAAAAAGTATAACCCAAGAGAAATTTTAATAGTTGTCGTTTTTCCCATAATGAAAATATATAATCCTTGACACAAAGCAGCCGTTCCTGATATAATACCAGAAACACACACAATAAGTTTGAAACTTGAAATAGCGGCATTTAATTATTTTTGTGAATATTATCCAGAGCTTTTACATGCTAGAATTACTAACAAGTTTTTAACTGAAGCAGTAAAATTAGTATTGATTAATAACCGGCATGTGTACAAAAATGGTACTTACATATGCTATTGTTGTAATGTGTTTCTTAGAAGAAAAGATGTCGGTACTTGGTGAAACTCCATAATTGAAGAATATAGGAAAAACAAGACAACTGTACATTTCACAAATACATCATTTATTACGACCATGGTTGCGCCAGTTTGTTTGTTTTGAATTTCGCGTAAAGCTACACGAGGGCTATCTGCATTAGCCGTCCCTAATTTAGCAGTGTAAGACTAGAGGGAAGGCAGCTAGTCATCACCACCCACTTGGGCTACTCTTTTACCAACGAATAGTGGGATTTACCGTCACTTAAAATGCCCCCACGGCTGAAAGGGCGAGCATGTTTGGTGGGACGGGGATTCGAACCCGCGACTCTCAGATTGCGAGTCAAGTCGATTATTGATATAAAAAGCTCTACGTGAAAACGTGCTTTTCAATTTCACGAAGATCCAAGGTTCTAGTTGCAATATGCAGCTGTGAACGCTCTGCTGTTTTAACTCTTGGAGACGTTACAACTGAGACGGTAGGTGCATGTTTGGTGTGACGGGGATTCGCCAGTAAAGGCATCATTAGGTACAGACTGAAATGTTTTGTAGCAGGGTTTTATACAAACCATGGTCGTAATAAATGCGGTATTTGTGAAACGTACAATTGTCTTGTTTTTCCTCAATTCTATAATGTATACTATTGTTGATCACATTGGTTCAGATACATTAATAATTAAATATTTATTTCAAGTAATATAACAAACTGGTTCAATTTTAGTCAAGGTTTATATAATCTGGATCCAAACATTAAATTCTTATAGATATATATATTATTTAGATATAGTGATTGAAATATCTGACAATGGCTCCTCAGAAACTATTTATTTTTCAAACCGACAAATTATCAAGCTTCTTTAATTTTAGAAGTAGCCACCATAAAAGAAATAATATCCACATACGACAGCAAAGAAAATTGTACAGATTGTTAACAATAAGAAAAAGAGAGATATTAGATTGAATGAATTAAAAATGTTTTTGTTAAATTGAAATTATCCAGAGGGCCTAATCGACAACTGTATATTTCGCGGCAAATTATATCGACCAAAAGCTATTATTAAGACAGGAATTTTACCAGTTGTCACTACGTATACCCCAGGATTTGAAGTTAAAATCAAGCAGTGTAAAAGTTTGATCAATTCTTATACATCTATAGCCGTAAATAATGACAATGTTATCGTAGCTTATAGACAGCCAAAAAATTTGAACCAGTTACTTTGTTATAAATATAAAACTGAAAATAAAAAAGAAGGTATAACTCAGTGTAATAACCTAAGATGTCAACTCTGTAATCTAGATTATATTATCAATACCAATATTATTAAAAACAGACAAAACCATTATGTTTAAAATCAAAATATATTTTTCTTGCAACTTGAAGAATTGTACCTAAACGTTAAAATGTACAGTATGTTGTGAATATTAGCCAAATTGAAAATTTAAGATATATAATGAATCAACACAAATTTCATGTTTAAAACCCAAGTCAGAGACCATTAAGATACTCTGAACATTTGTACAATTGTATCTTAAGTACCCATGATATATTACAAGAACCGTTATTTTTCTGTTTTGATCTTGTAATAATCAACGATGTATATATATTACTAAATGAAAGTTATTTCATAAAAGAATTTAGAAGTAATTTGAACTTTATGTAAATAACTTGTATGTATTTAGTTGTGTTTTATTACATGTTATTTTGATAAATATCAAGTAATATATATATATATATATATTATATATGAGATTACGTTGTTTATGGACTTGAAACAACAAAATTCATTTATATTTTTTTGTTAATATATTTTTACTTGGGTGCATTTATTATATAAGCATTTTGATTTTGTTAACAAGCACTATAATGCTATTTTTCCGAGTTCTTCGGTGCAACTTGTATCTATTTTACTGAAACAAAGTCAAAAGTTACTCAAAAAAAGTCCTGAGAAAAATGCAAAGAATTGTATGAAATACAGATGACACGTTAATTTGCAACATATATCTTGACTCCAACAAATGTAATTCTAGATAACAGCATGGAGCCAAAATAGAGGGTTTATAGTTTGAAT
>NW_013666833.1:308874-319024 GCF_000517525.1 Limulus polyphemus
ACTCCAACAAATGTAATTCTAGATAACAGCATGGAGCCAAAATAGAGGGCTTATAGTTTGAATAAATAATGTCTACAGTAACTCCAGCCTTGTTTTCTTACTTTTTTTCCGATTCCTATTTGCAGGTTTTAAATTCCCAATTTTTATTTATCTTGTTACACACACACACACATATATAGACATACATACATTCAAGCTCTTTGGACCAAATTTTCTCAATAATCTCGACTATCATATGGGGTCGTGTGTTAAACAAGGTATACCACATGCTAAATCTAGCAATCCTACAGTTGTTTTAAAATAGCTGTTCACATTCCTCCGATACAATTATGATTAATTGTTTAATAACCTAGAGTGTCTGAACAAAATCAAACCTGTTCTTTGATAAAGAAAACACACTTTGCACGTTGTATGACCAGGCTTGTGCAAATGCGTACAATATTTGCGTTTGAATCATTTATCATATTTGAATAAGTTTCATTCGGAGCAGCACGCTCTGGGAAATAGTATTTGAAATTATTGCATACCAACGCGTTATTTATTCTTATTTCCTCAACTCTTACCTCGTGGATGATAAAAACGGTAACTGTAATATATGAATACAATAATGCATGATTATATAAACGATTGTATAGCTTTACCCACATGTATTATAACACAGAATGCAATTTAAGTAATGGCATTAAAACTACTTATTCAATTAGAGCTTCTTTGTATCACATGGAAATAATAATAATATATCATTACTGCAATAATTTTTGACACTAATTTTGAAGAAGTTGATTAAAAAAACCAAATAACTGGAGCAAGGGATGTATCATTCTTATTTCTTTAGAACAATAGGCTTTCCAGTAAGTGTTCTAATGTAGTAATGTAGTAAAGTGTCTAAGTAATGTAGCACTGCTTCTAAAAAGACAATAACCACGGTCTTCAGGTGTTTTTATACTTCTTAAGTTCATCCCAAGAGAGTTAAAACACAACAAACAGCCTGTATCCTAAGTGGGATCCCACTCGTCGGTTACCTCCGTGGATATTTAAAACACAACTGTCGAGATTCCATGTTGGATCTTATCAGCTATTTCCAATTGAAAGGAAGGAATAACGTTTTGAATTGGAAATAGCCTAACGGTGGGATCAGTAACCAAAAATGACTAAACATTTGTTATTGTAACACCTTATGGGAAGACGTTTTACAAAATGCTCTTAAACACAGAAGAGATAAAGAAAGACAGTTAAAAAACGAAAGTTTGGTGCAATAATTTTTGCCCCTACAATTATGAACAGGGGTGCTCCATCAGTTACGTTTTATTCTCTCTAAATTGTTTATTCAACAAATAGTTACAAAGTCCCTAATACTATAAGGGTCATAAAAAAAGGTAAATAAAAATACCGAAGGTTGGAATTAATCCCTCTAATATCTTCCGGAGTTTCCCCTACGTAGTTTATATAGAGAACCAGTGATTTAACCCAGTTTTTTTGAGGATTAGTTACTTATATTTAGTGTTGTAACAGCATAACAGACAAAAACATAAAATTACTTATAATGCAACGCAATATATTGACCCCCCCCCCACCAGTAATGATCGATATAGTAACAAGTCGATAATTCAATAAGAGTTAAGAAATTCTCGCTTACGCGTTTCATTGAATTATAAAGTTAACATAATATACGACCCCTCTTCCTGTCATACAAAGCTAGAAATCTAAACCTATTGATTTGTATAATCTTCGTTCTATATAAATGTTTTCACTGTAATTGTGAATATAGTGATAAAAAGTAACCCGAGTCGAAATATCAAAATAGATGTTCTTCCTTCAGAAAGAGTTTGGCATCTGACGTAGGCCTAAGGCCGATACGTTATGTAGCAAACTTATAATTGCTTTGAGTGAATTAATTAGTCACTAAATACATGTCGTTTTAATCCTCCTTTAAACAATGTTCGGCATAACTTCTCATCCAAATGAAAAATAAATAATTTTTGTGTGCGACTCGTACAATGTTGGGTACCCTGAAAACAACAAAGTCATACATACACAAATTAGTGAATGAACAGTTTAGAAAAAAAAAAATGTTTAAAATATGTTTGGGGCATGGACTCCATTGGGTACTGTAGGGTGTATGAACAGACTGTATAACTCAGGGTCTTTTGATATATACATATGCTTGTACCTGAGAACCTGCTTGGAATTATTTGATATTGTTAGAGGTCGCTGCTCAAGATATATATATATATATATTGCAGCTAAGCACAAAGCTACACCAAGGGCTATCTGTGTTATTCTCACCACGGGTATCGAAACCCGGTTTCTAGCGTTGTAAATCAACAGACATACCGCTGTGCCACTGGGGAGCTGCTCAAGGTAATAAGTTATGGTGACTGAAAAGTCTTACGCCCGCTATTTCTGCAGATTGAAAAAATAATGATTCTTTTGGAGCAACATTTTTACTATGAAGAACAGTACTATATAGAAGTCTTCAAAATCATTAGATGTAAATGAACTAGCCTGTGTTCATTTGTTTTATTTTGTGTAAGTACCCTACTCATCATTTAGGTATAAATAAATCAATAAAGATTATATATTTAATGACACAACATTTCCTTTACAGTGGAAGAAACATTTGTGCAAAGTTTTACGCGTATAGTAATTTCCATGAAGTCTTAAATAAACGTTTTTAGTTTTTCTTTCCCCCCTGGGGTGACTTCGTCAGTTGAGGCAATGTTCACTCTAACAATATTGCTTTTGAAGACGCTATGTACCAGTATATATTTGTTGTATTGGTTTTCCGACACAGGTTTTGTTGTCTATCACGCAAACGACAAATCAAGACATTTTTCGGTGGTCAGGTAGGGGTTGTTCTGTCTGAAAATAGTACACGCGCACATTAATACACAGGGACAAAGCACAAACTTCGAGTAAGTACATGCGTAAAGATATAAATCATTATTTGTGATGTGTAGCAGGCAAATAGGCCTGCAATAACATGGTTCGTCAGACGAATTTTTCTGGCTTTTATTAACATCAATACATCTTTTTAGACAACTATCTGTTCGTGACATATTCTCTATCCAAAGGTTGTTTTATTACAATTTAAGTTAAATTTATACATAAAATAAACAAATAAATATTCATGAGATTTGTTATTCACTAGTTTGGAAAACTTTACTTATATTTTTAATTCATGTGTTAATGAGCTTGATTGTAGTTAATAACCTTGCCGTGAGAGGGCACCACATATAAATATATATACCATTATACTCCTACCAGTTGTGGAAGAAAAACTTGTTTAAAGGCGTGTTATTAGTATCAGTTATCGATCACAACACGAATGCAGATGTATATAAATTTTGACTATATAATCGTAATAAGTAATTGAAAAAAAAATGGCCACTCGCACACTCCACGGCGCAGAACATGGGTTCTTGCGCCCACATTTTTGTTTGAGTATTTCATTAGTTGCCCTTTTTTTTCATGTTCGTGAGAAAAGTTTGTAGGGTTTGTAGAGAAAAGTTTTAACAGAAAAGTTTGTAGGGCCTGCTTCCTGCTTTACTACCTTCCAGAAATCTATTGTCAACACACACACACACGCGCGCGAACCCTGACGGACACTTAGGATACACGTAGCAAAGTAATTGAACTAATTTATAGTGCAATTTTCTTTGTTCTTTAAACCACTCGAAAGAGAATTACTGCCTTCCTCATCTCGCAATACCAAAATCACTTCATATGGCACTGACAGCACAAAGTTTAAGTACTTTCTGGTTCCATGTAATCAGCAAGAGTCGCGAAGAGAACGCAAGTATAAGGCTTAGTTGTCTTCGTACAACATAAATGTATATTACATACTAACATTATATTTGAGGCGAGACAAGAACAATGTAGACAAAAGGGTGGCGGTGGACTCGTATAAAGCTAGACGTTCAATCCCATACTCTCATGCATGAGTTATCAACCTGTATCAGTTCAGCTAAAAATGATTAAGCAACGCGAATTTCTATCCTTCAACAGTATAAGGTATGAATGTGCTATATAAGGCAATGCTTCTTTCAATGTGGAGTGTACGGTGCGGTAAGAACGAAATTTCAAGTGATTCACAGAATGCATACTTACAAGATCCAAAATAAGACTGCACATGTTTAATTTAATTCTATATAAAACACCAAAACAGGCACGTACAGAACCGCTAAGATTTTACTTTTTGTTATTGTTGTTGTTGTTTTGTATTTTCCAATGAAGCATAAAGTTCATTTACCGTTCCCATTTTCATTACTATTTGACATGGCGGTAGTCATACAGCGATACATGGCTCCTTTCATTTGAAAACTGCTCCGTATCTTGCGTTTGATCCAGAAAACACTGGAATGTATTACTTTATATTAATTAAAGAGTTAAAAGAGATTTGCTCATCACGTAAAACTTGTGGTCGGGAAATGTTACCTAAAGTGCTGCAAAACAGATATACAAAGATGTCTACGCCAACCAAACAAAAGAGAAAATGTATTTAAGAGTTTAAGTCAACAATGAAATGACAAAGCCGCATTCCAATATGTTTGGAAAAGTTTTCCTCACGCGTTATGCAAATATCGTTAGTAAAACGCGCCATCTTATTTTGTAATGAAAATATTTTAAAGGAAATGAAAACTAGGGTATATATGTAAATATAAATGTAAACATTAAAAAAAGTTAAATTACAAACTGCGTAGGGTACAATAATAATAATAATAAAATACAAGGATATTATGATAATTCCAAGTAAACAATTATTTTGTTATTGACCCTGTGCAATGTATGCAACTGCTGACATTTATATATTTATAATATATATTTATCTATATACACAAAAGAATTTTGTGAACACTAATCTGTCTAGACATGTCCGATGTTTCTCTAAAACTTCAACTCCTTGACTTTATGTAATGAACAACGATATCTGGGTGAGGAAACCATAATGAGAAAGTGCGTCTACAATAAATCATGAATGATAAACTGACATGAATTTACAAGAAAACAAAACAAAAGTACCTAGGCCTATTTAAAACCTTACCTGGCAATTTTCTGATAGGAAACCAGTGCCCCATGCTATAAACTTAAAATGACTTTTACATTCGTTGCCAACAATGTAATCACTTACAGAAAGCCTGAATTAGAGACATAACGATAAAGCAGATTGCTTTGAAAACCGTTATACAAAACAATGTGTTAAAAGTATTTCAATCCACTTTATACGTTTAGCAAGATCAGTTTGACGTACGAAACATGGATCACATGCTTTGGAAAATATCAAAATTAAATAGATTTGTGCAAACAAAATTTATATTACTGGTATTTAAGTTCATATTTTTTGTAATCTTTACTAAAAAATAGCTTAGTATTATTTATACATTTATTAACTACTTGACCTGCTGTGTGTTAGTTTATTTATGATACCCTGTTTCCTATATCACATTCTAGATTATACTGTTTACGTTAAAGGATACGAAAATTTTAATATTTGATTGCCGAATAGGTACGAATATCTGGGCAAAGAGAATACCCAGCAGAAAGACCGATTATACCTGTTTTTTATTCTCAGAGTAATCAAAGTTAACGAAATTCATTTTCTGTGGTAACCTGAGGTCGTACAACAATGTTACCTTCTTACGATTTACATAGTAAACACACAAGTTTCAGCCTATAACTTGCACATAAGGAAAATGTAGCAAATATATCGAACGCCTTTTTGTTATATCGTTTTCCTATTGTTGTTCCTTCCCTTCAGACTAAAGTAAAATTAAAGACTTTGAGGCTAAAATAAATTAAACTTTTGATTTTAGCAATCCATACATTAGTGTGTCAGTTTTTATCTCTGGGCCGAATATGCATTGCATAAAACCCTAACAAAAACGATCAAATCACTGGAACAACGTGAAAAAGATATCCTTACTTATACATTTTAATTATTATAAGAATATGAGTTGCAAACTTATTTGTTCGGTACTTATTTTTAAATTTAAAAGAAAATCTGACATATGTTTTGTTTGCTTACGAAAAATTAATACTGTTGAAAAAAACCCTTGTAAAATGATTATATTTTGCGATTGTTTCACAAATGGCGTCTTTAATCAAAGATACCAATCTCAAATAAAATAGCTCCAATTTAGTTTTAAAAACATTTGGTTCAAAAGAGAAAAACGAGGGGAAAAAGTCACCAAGAACTTAGGATTAAAGCTACAGAAAAATAAACTTTTATGAACTGTTGATATAAATAGTAACTCAAAACATAAGATAGCAAGTAGTTTTAACTTGTAGGCCTATACTGGAATGACAACGTAGGGGCCTAATTTTTTGTAGTATCATATTATGTGGAGAAAAGTTCGTTATTTAAATAGTACAGACTTCACGAATTACAAAAACGCCATCAAAAAGAGATTAAATTATATAAAAGTGACCTTTAATTAATAATTCAGCTGTTTAAAGTTATAAAAAATCTAGTCCAAATTTACAGCTAAATAACTTTGCATTTCACCCATTAGCCTAAATAATAATATTAACTCTTACTACATACTACACAGCAATGAATACGAAGTTGGCTTTTCTATAAAAGTAATAACGCATTACCTTAACTTGTGTATTTAAGGTTAGAAGTATGCCTTACCTTTGAAGCAGCAGACGTATAGTCTTCAAAGGCTATAAAACCAAATCGAAGAAAATCGACATATAATGTCTGGCACTGTAAGTTGTAACTGTAAGCAGAACGGCCGTCGATGATAAATGAAATTATAATTGGACTTACGCTTTCAATGTTCCCCTGGAAACACTTTCTCAAGTTTGTAGCCTATAATTTACTTTGATTTTTTTTTCTGCTTTCTAAGTTTTAAGGTCTTCTAGCCTCTCCAAACGTACTTTTGGCTAGTTTTTTTTTTTTTGTCACACACAAAATTGTTAAGTTAAAGAAAAGTTTAAATTTAAGATAAAACAAAATTGTTCTATCGCTTCAACATTCATGTGTAACAATGTCACTCGCTTAGACTTAAAAAGGAAATTAATGTATTGCTTCACATTACTGCAAGGCAACAAGAGTACTTCTTCAAGTTATGTTACAGTAATAATGAGACGCTCTACTGTATTTGTTGAAAGAGTTGACCAACAATTTTCGTTTGGCAATCGCCTAACCTCACCACACGTCTTCTAACTCAAGCCACTGGTCTCATTCTAACTTATAATGTCTTAAAATACCCTCTATGCGCAGCTGACGCGTTTCAGACGCGCACGCGCGGGATTTAGAACCCAGTAACTCACTTCAAAAACAAGCAGCTTTGCTTCTCAACCACTGACTGAGTAGCAGACGACGAACGTACTGTTTTCGGAGAGCCCATTATTAAAGAAGGTTAGAATAATTATCACAAACAGAAACTATACTAGTAAGTTTAGTGCTATATAAATAGTATTTCAAGTACAACCTTAATAGAAAATTATACCTATTTCTATTCTCAGAGGAAGTAAATGTTCATTTTCTGTGGTAACCTGAGGTCGTACAACAATGTAACCTTCACTATATTTACGTAATAAACACATAATTTTCGTCTTATAACCTGCACTTAACGAGAATGCAGCAAATATATTGAACACCTTCTTGTTATATAATTTTTCAAGAAAAAATTAAAGACTTTGAGGTTGAAACAATGTAAAATTCTGAATTTAGCAATATCTATATTAGTCAGTTTTTTATTTACGGACTGGATTCTTTACAGTAGGTGTTTGTGCAATTAGGCCAATAAGTCTTCCATAAAATACAAGGAATATCTATGGGATTTAACTTCAACACAAGTTGAAGATTGATATGTATTCGAACTTGAATTTTCATATATATCGGAGATAATTATGATATTTCTTTACCGAATTATCAAGATGATCTTGACACTGCCAAACAAATTAATTCCCCATAATTCACTAGAAAGGAAGTAAGTTACGTGGATTTAGAAATAGGTATCGTTATTCAATCCTTTAAGTCCAAATTTTTCAATAAAACGGACACTTTTAATTTTGAAGTTATGAAATTTGCATTTCCAAATACGAAATATTGCAAACAATTTATGTTATAATTTTTACAGTTTATTATGTATAATATGTTCAACTCATAAACTCATTCTCATTTTTCACAAACAAGAAATCTCATGCCACATTTTGAACACCACATTCGTTCAATTTTCAAATTCAACAGTCTTATTACTACTAGTTCCGGGACTAATAGTTTTTACAGAACATCACTCCTTTTTGAAACGTTCACGCCTACATTTTATTTCGTAATAAAAAAAATTGTTTAAGGTAATAATGAACCATTGTAGTATGGCGACCACCATGAGTTAAACACCCAGTCTCTTAACGCAGGCTGTGTAGCAGTTTCCTACATGTTTAGAGGATCTTCTATAAAGCTATTTACTCATCACTGATAGTATAAAATAGATATTTTAATAATACGCGAATATTCAGTTTCAATTATTCATAATTCTTCAACAGAATAACTGGTAAATTAGTTTTTAATTTTTCTTTCCTCACTGTAACGTCAATGACGGAAACAAAGAATACAGAGTGTCCGAAAGGTCTGGAACCATAGGTGATTCGCAACTTTTCTTAATTTCAGATACGTGAATGATTATGGCGCTGTCAAAGCAGGATAAGATCGAGTTAATCCTGCTGTTAATCCAAACTTGTTTCGAATTACAAGGACAGCATGTGGAACACATTCTATAAATATAGTCCAAGTGTCTATGGTTCCAGACTTTTTGGACACCCTGTAGTTTCTTTCTTTTCTTTGCTAAAGTTACACATTAGTGTGCAAAAGAAACAAATATCACAATTACGTTCTCTGGATAGTATAACAATGTGTCATTAGTTAAGCTACATTAGTTTTTGTTAATTGCTTTAAATGTCATATTTACCATTGTTGTTTCGTCCTTCTATAAGTCTTATTATTATTATTAACTCTCAAATTTTATCGCGGTTACTTTACAGTTACTATTTAGGATTTAACATTATTTACTACTTCCTGTTTCTTGTTCCACGTGGGTTGCGAAGTGACAGAGATTAATTAAAAGTCAGATCAGTTATGTCAGACACAACTTGGGCTGAGCGCGGCCTAACGGTTAGCGTGTCGAACTATAAAATTGATGTTCCGTGGTTTTGCGTCCCATTATCCCCACAAAATAACATAAAATCGTGCTCTGTAGTTTGGAGCCATGGATGTGTTATAAAGGTAACGGTCAAATCCAACCGTTATAGTAGCCAAAGAATGAGAAGCGGGTCCTGGTGACTAGCTGCGTTCCCTCCAATCTATCACTTCAAAATTAGGGACGGGAAAATCCAACAAAAAAGACTTACCTGAGAGTATGTATAGTATGTTAGTATCTTTGGTATTCATTGTACAATTCTGTTATCCATCTAATTTGTTATTTATTATTTTATGTATTCATAAACAGTTTTTTTTGTTTTTTATTTTGTTCTACTATGTAACCAAACACTGTGGCTAACCAGTAACATGTGTCGTAGTAATTTATCTCGGCTGTCATGCTGTGCTCTAAAGTTGCACTGTTCGAGGGCGTTTCATTGGTCACAAGATGTTGATAATATTAAGTTTTTCGTATACTGATGTCAAGTTTTTCCAGGAACAGGATATCTACGGTAGTTCAGGAACCATTTACTTTTTTGCACGCTAGAAACGATTAGTACCGGCCAAAGCTCAGACTCTTCTCTCTCTCTCCAGTTGTGAAGATTTGTCGTAGCACGTTTGTCCGAGCGCAGTCTCTAACTCCAATCCACAGACCGGCGGCAGCAATCACTATATTATTATTTTATAATAATTATAATAAAACACGATATACAATAATTTTTAGTTTTAATATCAAGTACCCTGTGTATATAAACCTATTTTGATGCTACTCTACTATTATATTACGCTATTGGGGCCATGTCACAGGCTCTCCACCCTTCAATTATCTCTTCAAGGTTCTTCTAGTTATAATGTCCAGTTCCGTTTGATTTATGTAGCATTTGTCCTTACCACACGCTTCGCTCTCGCTTCACTTAATAATTTCACTTCCTTTTGCCCGCCCCCCCCAGTGGCACAGCGGTATGTCTGCGGACTTACAACGCTAGAAACCGGGTTTCGATACCG
>NW_013666833.1:319817-327504 GCF_000517525.1 Limulus polyphemus
GTTAAGAAGTGAATCAGGAACTAATTCTTTAGTCGGTATACTCGTGGTTAAGAAGTGAATCAGGAACTAATTCTTTAGTCGGTATACTCGTCATTAAGAAGTAAATCAGGAACTATTTCTTTAGTCGGTATACTCGTGGTTAAGAAGTGAATCAGGAACTAATTCTTTAGTCGGTATACTCGTCATTAAGAAGTAAATCAGGAACTATTTCTTTAGTCGGTATACTCGTGGTTAAGAAGTGAATCAGGAACTAATTCTTTAAACCTGAAGCACCAATATAAAGTAAACATGCTCACATTTTTACCATGGCATGATTACATTATCAGCTACGAAGAATGTTAGGATCTGTTCACTATTTCCTGAATAAAGTTGATTAGCACGGACATGTAGAAATGAAGTTATATTTTACTTTCAAGATTTAGAGTAATTAAATTAGCCTCTTAAATCACATTTACTTCTAATTTACAATAATTAACCTGTTTATTATTGTGATTTTCGTAGTAGAAATATTGCCAAAAAAAAGTAAAACATATCGCACTTTTAGGCTTGTATAATATCAGAATCTATTTTATAAAAGCTTAGAACGTAGTACTGTTTTACAAAGTTTCGTTTTGAGTTTACTTACTGATTATAAGCATTTTATTACAAGTTACAGGTTTTATAGCTAAACTTGTTTACTCGAGAATAATTGTACCAGTGATCCAAACGTCGTACTTGTTCTAGAAAAAGATTTTTCCATACTGTAATAAAATAATGTTTTACAAAGTGATTACTGTCTTGAATTAGTTGTGGAAAGAGGAGTTGTGTGCCTTTTTTCTGTTCTGCTATCATATACAGACGCTTATATAAGAAATAGCTTATGTGAATCCTTGTCGAGAGCTTTTCATTATATGTGAGGAGTACGGAGTAAAGGTTGTTTCGAAGATAGCCCTTGTTAGCTTTGCGCGAAATTAAAAAACAAACAAACACAGGTATTTTTTTAATTGTCTGAATCTTGAATACCCAAAGTGGGAAATTTTTATAGATTTTTGTTTGAGGTGCCATTCAATAGATGGCGAACTAGTTTTGGTTACATACATAGATAGTGACATATACGCGACGTCCATTATAGTAAGATGTTTGATACGAATCAGCCTTTGTTGTCTAGCCGTTCCTGATTTAGTAGTGAAAGACTAGAGGGAAGGCAGTTGTCATCATCACCCACCGCCAACTCTTGGGCTACTCTTTTAACAACGAATAGTGGGATTGACCGTAACGTTATAAGTTCCCCATGGCTGAAAGGGTGAGCATGTTTAGTGGGACGGGAATTCGAACCCGCGACCCTCAAATTGAGTCAAACGTCCTAACCACTTCGCCATGCCGGGCCAAAATTTCTCTCCTCACAGCAAGAACACGACTTTCACTGGATCTCTACGTGAGGGTTTGATTATATTTTATTGATGTAAATTTTTAATGTAGTACTGAGAAACCGGAGTTTAAAAAAATCAGTAAACGATACCATTTTAATGTATCACAGTTTATATCAGTAAACTTTATAAAAATTTGGAAAACGGAAAATTAAATCATTTTGATGTAATGAGTTGCGTTTGATTAAAGAGCACAATCGAACACTTTTCCCGTGCAGTACTTCCCAGGGTGGCGTTTCTGCTAGTATATGAAATCGAGTAGTATCTAATCAAGTGGTAAAAAGACAAGAAAAAAAGTCTTATAAGCGTCGTATTAAAAAACAGTTGGCGGTGTAGTACACAATGAGCTACCCACCGTGGGTGTCGAACTCCGATTTTAAGCATCATAAACTCTCAGTTTTACTGCAGAGCCATGTGTGGGGGGAGGGGGAAGCTTGAATTAATTTACCGATAAGTTTAAATTTCTGTCTTGCAGCACAGTTCTCACAAGAAACTTATTTTTTTTTTAGGAATATCATAGACAGTAAATTGTCATAAGACGTGGCACAGAGGTATGTCTGCGGACTTACCACGCTAGAAACCGGGTTTCGATACCGTGGTGGGCAGAGCAGAGATAGCCCATTGTGTAGCTTTGTGGTTAGTTACAAACAAACAAACACTTTCTTTTCTCCATATTTCCAGTTGACCAGTCTGACCTCAGTTCCATCTTTTCCTATTCCCTAAGTCTACATGCTATATCCTTGATGACAGGTTTCATAGAGAGTATCAGGTTGCCCATGGGCTGCACCTAACAAGCAAGGTGATGGAATACGGCCATTACCAGATGAACCTTCAACTTTTCAAAGGTTTTATCTAAGTTATTTGGACCAACCCTGTGTCCAACCTTTGTTATGAGGTGGAGAGTCTGTCAGGAGTATGATCCTGTTATCGTCTTTACTGTTACTGGTCAACCAAACAAGTGCATCTTCGAATGCTTCACATTCTGCTTTGTGAACTTGATTGTCCAGTTCTCTGTCACTGACCATTCAAACCCTAGATGTATATATCTACAGATGGCTCCTGCCTATGCAATCGCATCTTTCCTGACTGTGCTATCTATTGTTATGACCAGTGTCAGTTTCTGCTCATATATCCACTACATGACTTTGACAATCTTGATCAATTCTGACCTTTCTTCCTTCCACATCCTGCTGCCAATCTTCATTGTGTTTAACTTAATTTCATCTACTTTGACCAACTCAATACTCTTGATGTTTTCAATGGGCATGTCTCCTCTACAGCTTTTTTTTGGGCCTCACTGACCCATGACATTACCGATTTCAGTATTTGTATTACAGTTTCGTCTGTCCTCTCTCCCAAGCGCTGATATTTTGGGTGAAATCTGACTGTTTTTGTACTAAGTAGCGTTTGCTGGCTAGAATCTTTTGTCTTGTAGTAATGTTGCTCGAAGTAAACCTAAAGTACAAAGTGTTACAGGAAGTTAGTTTGACTGTCCCTGTTGCTATTCTTGCGATTGCATTCTGTACCCTCTGCAACTTGGTTATTCCTGACAGATGCTCTAATCAGATTGATGAGGCACTCTTGCTACACTCTCTGGGTTGCAAACATATTTGAGAAGAGTAAAATTCCTCACTGATTTCTCTCACAGATGATCAATTATTGTCAATCTGCAGTCCACCACAACACCAAGAAAAGTGACAGAATTCTTAAATGGAAATTTTGTGTCTGCTCATGCCAGCAAGAATAGAGGGATTTCTGTATAAGATCTGGTAACCAACATCCAACAGGCTTTATCCGGCTGGATGGACCTATCATTATATATATAGTCCAACGGCAGAGGCTTTTGCTACTTCTTGCAGACCCTCCACCACTTCCATTGACATGGGCAAGATGCTTGTAACAAATATATCATCAATGTATGTATATGTTGTCACACTTTCGACTTCAAGCACATTGACCAGATCAAATATTGAAGAGGATAAGTATTTTTGTGGCAAACAAGTGCCAATTTCAAAGCTTTCAGATCTCCATTTGTCAAAATTTATCTGACGGCACCTGGTGTCTACGATAACCGACATCAACCATGTGAGAATGACCGAGATCCATAGAGCTTCTAGTTTTGTTGTAAAAATGCTAATATCCACATGACTGCAGGTATTTTTTTGGTCAAATAGTCCAACAAGTTGTGGACTCTTTGGTCTTGCCTCTCCTTCCTTGTTAGTTAGAAAACTACTCTCCTCCTGGTTTCGCATAAGCTGCTACCGTTTCCTTGAGCTTCACTTCTATGTTTGACATCACTATTAGTCAATATCCCTTCTGTGTGTGAAGGTCTCTGAAAGTTTGGGTAACACTGCCTTTGAGATCTTCTGTTTGATCTTGCTTTCTTCTTTACTACACCTTTTGGCCTCATTGTATACTTTACTGGCCTCAGTCATTTCTTTCTAAGCTTGTTGTCTTTCATTTGGGTTTATCACGACTAACACATTTCTTTTCCGACTCGATCATTGTTTTCGCACCACCTTCCAGCATTTACTCACAACAGTTTTGTATCCTGTTCTGTACCGAAAGCCTGTAGTCTGAAGGGGTTTCTGACATTACTCTATTTTGGCTATTTGTATGTATATGGACTTGCTTTCACTACCAATTAAATACAGTGGCTTCCATTTAAACTCGAGAAATGTAGCAGGTGTAATAAGAGTGGGGTGTATAGCTGAGTTAGTCTCCCCCATTCTCTGTACTATTCTTGTATGGGTATCATTATAGTATTCTAGCCTCCTCCTATGATTTTCCAGTAACATTTTGTATCTAGACATATTCGACTCCAGGTACTTAATTTATCTGTAATAATGATCCTCATGTTCATTTCACTAGAATATTCAGCAAACTAGACCATTTCTTTTCCTCTGTCACAATGTTACAGGAGATATACAAGGCAACCAGGATGTATCCATTGCTAGCAATTTCCAGGCTGACTGTCAGAACATTTGCCTCCATTGTATTTCTATCAGTGGGGATTTGGAAACATTCATTGCTAGCATCTATAAGGGTGAGAGTCCTCTAATTGCACCCCCACCCCAACTGTCGATGGTTTTAAAAATACTTTGATATTTTTGCCATATGACGATTCCCCCAATAGCGTTGTTTCTTTTACTATTACGACATTGTTCTCATACAATAGCTTTTCAGTGGTAACTCTTCTCACTTTCCTGGCTTATGAGCATTCCAAGATATTATCTGAGCTTATTTCATATTCATCCTATCCTGTTAACTCATCTTCTTATCTTTCCTTCCTCCTTTCCTTTGAGATCCATATTGCTGCTGATGGCTCTGTCAACAGCTAGGAGTGGGATAAATACCCCTTTCAGTGTCGCCATTTGCGCTTAAAGTTTGTGTTCTGTAAGTAAGCTATACTCTATTCTTTTTTTAATGTTTCTTTTATTTACTTCTAAATAATACTTCTTTATAATACTCTTGAGCTATTATTAGAATTACGGCCGAAAACATTGCCAAGAGCGAGGGTACCCAACTGATGAAACAATTTACTATAGTCATGATAAATACGAAGAAACAGTATATTTAATTAGCTACACTCATTACTGGATTGATATTTAGTTCTGACTAATATAGTTAGCTTGTTATGTTCAGAAGTTAATATTAATTATAGTATAAAGCACCTTACGTCTGTTTGTAATGAAAAGTGTTTAACTTTCTGACATCTGATCAACACGAAACATGCAGGGTTTCTTTGGTACCCTCCTTCACACACACACATATATACACACAGACGCAGATATTCTAAGACCCCTTAATTTAGTCATCTTAACATTTTGAGAGCCATTTAATTATTGCCCCATGATTAGTGCTTTAGTGCTTACTTCGCGAATTGTGACCAAAAAAAGAAAGAAACACTGCGCCAGGAGTGGTTACCTTTCCTAATCATACCAAACGTACTTATGAACAAGGACAACATACCGACTGTGTCTTATAAAACATATCAAATATAGAACTTAATACCCTTACTGGGGCTGGAGGGATGTATTTTAATATTAATTCAACGAGCATTTACTTGATAACTACTCCAAGAACACAGCTTCCATCAACAAAATTCTACTATATTATGTTTAAGCCATAGGACGAAAATTGTTTTTATAATGTAACTAGGAATACGAGAACTACACGTACGTTCATCCTAGTAAAAACTTACAATATATGTTGAGCTAATACGACTAAACCACAAAAGTCTTCAACTATAATTATGTATTTAAATAGTCTCATGGGTAAATATCATTGATTTTTTTTAAGTATTAGTTCGTCTTACAAGAGTAAAATGTAACGCAATACAAGATCTGGTTCCTCAGCTCTATAAAGCCGTTTTTTCCGTGGTTTTCGCGAGTTCGATAGAGATGGTCGAGAAAGGTTCAACGAAGATTACTTGCCGCTGTAAGGTTACTAAGTGAGATAGCTGCCCTGAACGTGAGCACTTAAATTGTGCAAGGGGAACATAGTCCGCTCACTCCTACATTCCGCATGTTCGTGACCAAATAATACTGAGAGTTTAGTTCTTTGGCAGTAAAATGTGTTTTATTTTAGACTAACAGATAGAGTCCTTTATCGGAATACGTATTTTTACCGGAAACAGTAACATCCCTCTGTAATCTACCAAGTTTCCGAATTCGGTCTCACTGTTTGTTTTGAATTTCGCGCAAAGCTACGCGAAGGCTATCTGCGGTAGCGTCACTAATTGAGAAGTGAAAGACTAGAGGGAAGGCGGCTAGTCATTACCACCCATCGCCAACTCTTGGGCTACTCTTTTACCCAACGAATAGTGGGATTGGCCGTTACATTATAACGCCCCCACGGCTGAAAGGGAGAGCATGTTTGGTGGGACGGGAATTCGAACCCGCGATGGACTTACTGACTCGCAGAATGAGTGTTAAATAAAGTCAAACAAGGTCAAGATCTCGACCGTTATAAATACAGTATGTTCACACAACACTTGATACAGACTATGTAATTTCATGTTATATAATAAAGTACTTTTCGACCAAAAAGGTCTCCAGCCATTGGCGACTCCAGACCCGGATGTGTATGTGGTGAAGTGATGGTGGTAGTATACAGATGGAGAAATTAGGAAGTTTTAAAGTGGGCAACAGAACGTTTTCACTAACTTTCATATTCCTTTTAATATACTAAAAATTGCTAAGGCCCACTGGCAACAAGTAGTTTCAGGCATTCTCAATTTTTAACTCTGATTGGCTGCAAAGTTAACAGGACTAACCAGAGGTTAAATAGTATTTCGTTAGATAGGGTTTCCTTGTACACAGTTGCCTGGTGTCTGAAGTCACGATATTCTATGAGCTGTATTCTAAGTAGAATGTTTTTAGAAGGCGGAAAAAAATTAAATTGGGAGGCACCCACCATCTCTCGCCTTCCCTGACGTCGCCACTATTTTCGACTAAATTATTTAATGAAAATATAATTCTTCTCTGGTTTTTAAATTCATAAGGTAAAAAAACTAAAAATAAAGCAGAAACTTAAATACATTTTTATGTAAATATCGTAAAGAAAATTAGCGGTAAATTGTCCTCGTTAATTATGCAAGTTTCGTACTGTGTAATCTAATTATGTAAATAAACTCAATTCGCTCACAAAGCACAACATTACGAATGGCTATTGATATTCATTGATGCTGAAAATGTAAAGTTGGGAGCTTTACATCCCCGTAGTTACAAATACTAACAACAAAATAAAGGTACTATTTCTAGTCGAGCCTTCCGAGTTGCAATTAGCAGAGGTGAAGAATATATAATACACATACATAAACAAACATACTATAAATAAAGACATGGAAATGAATGTCATATGAGACAATATTAATCACTGTTATTTTTACTCGGTGTATTAATGACATACACGAAAGTGTTTATTAATTGTGTGTTTACTTGTTCATTTGAATTCATATGTGGCATTCTACGCTATCTTACAGTACCGTGTAAAAAAAAAAGAAGCGTACATTCAAAATGACAAGAACAATGGAAAAGAAAACTGGTCCAATGCGTCATTGGTGCGAGTTATCTATTTTTCTTCTTTCGTTTTTCAGTTTATTAGGAATACGGCGCTAAACAAGAAGCTAAAGAAGCTAAACAGGGGGAAGAGGATTGTTTGTTTTAAATTATGCACAAAGCTACACGAGGGCTATCTGTGCTCTGCCCACCACGGGATATCGAAACCCGGTTTTTAGCGTTGTAAGTCCGCAGACATAACGCTGTGCCAACTGGGGG
>NW_013666834.1:0-4187 GCF_000517525.1 Limulus polyphemus
TTTTTTTTTTTTTTTTTTTTTTTTTTTTTTTTTTTTTAAATCACCACAGAATTCAACGAGCATGATCAATATAACTCTCCTCACCCCACACAGTATCGTAGTACTTCTGGATCAACTACACACATTATCGTAGTGCCTCAGCTATACATAATAGCTATTAGCAGTTATAAGGTCTATTTAATTCAACTGTCAATTTCAATAAAATATTTGAACCCATATATTTCTTACCTGATGCCTTGGACGACCCACAATCGAAGGAAACACGGCACGAGGAGCATCATCACCAGCGAAACCTGCCTTACACATTCCAGAACCATTATCCACTACAAGCGCAGCAATCTCTTCGTCACACATCGTTACTGGTAATATCCCAACTAACACAAGAGCAAAAAAAACTTTAAACTATCAGTCACCGACTTTGTAATATGTGTGTATATCTATATATACACACGCCCACTTGATAATTACTAGACACTAGCGCCACGAGTGTCGTCTTGAAAAAAGAAATAACATCTCAAGGACGTTATTAATTTGTTGAAACTGCCTTTAAAAATGAAATTATAGTATTCGGTTATTTACAGATATAACATAATTAAAATCAGTAAATATTGGTATTTTATGCCAACTTTCAAATATTCAAAATGAATTATAATTAGATTTAATAACATGTTGTAAAAGTATGAAAAATATATGGAGAATATGTTTTCAAATATTCTATCACCACAAGTAATAACTTACACCCCTGGAGTTCGACGAATCAACTTATTGCTATTTACCATATTTGGTAGAACAAACTTAGTAGAAAGTTTCATCGAGGTTTTCATTGGTCAACCATGTTAATGACGGTAGTAATGTAACAAAATTCACAAAGACATACAAACAGATAATACTTATATTTTGTTGTCATGTTTATCAAGAGCAGACTAGCATTTCTTTATTACACCATACTGTTCAAAGAACGCATACTTTGGGATTTATTTAATATTAAATTAATTGAATTTTTTATATCTTCTAATTTTATTTCTACTCTACTTCTTTTAATATAAGCATAAATTTGTGTTTGCCAGTTTGAAGAAGACCGTGTAATAAAAAGAACTTAAACACAATATAGTCAATCAAAATAAGTTATGATTATAAAGGAGGGCGCTCATTCGAAAAAGGTACCGCAACATTCCCATTACAGGGATATTCCTAACAGGACCGCGTTTCATTGCCTATTATTCTTGTTATCGTGCTGGACTGTGAATCTGAGCTTCCGTCGCTCGCGCCCCGATGCCAGATCCCCCCCCCCCAACCAGAAATAAAATTCTTTTTATAATCAACTACAACACAAAAGAGTTTGTTAGCCCATTGAGTATCTTTGCGCTTAACTACAAACAAACTCGTTAACATTCTTATGCAGTAGTCTAACTTGGTTCGGTTATTTCTTGAAGAAATTGTTTTACAAATTTGTGTTAATTCGTTTGGAATAGAGCCGATTTTTTTGCGTTTTTTAATCCTCATATTACGACTTTTCAACTTAAAATTGACTTTATAATCCTTTCATAAATCCATCCTGGAGCTCACGCGGCATGCGTAGTATCTCCGCTTCGACAAGAAAGGTACAGCGAAATTTCCCTGACTGGAGTGCGTTGCGATTACCTCCGATAATAATATTACTGTTTTTTATTCAAATTAAAGAAAGTTTTTGGGTGCGTGTGTTTTTATATTAAAAATTCCTTTGACATGGCACCGATATTAAATTCCAAACATTCAGAATGTATAGTGGATATTTTGTAATGAACGTTACACCTGAAATTTAAAAAAAAGGAACTAACTTCAAATGTTAGAGTTAAAAAAATATATAAAATTTGTTATATTGTTATATACCCATTAATTTAACATTCATAGAATCTATTGTCACTCGAGTATTCACAATACTACTTAAAAGAACAAGTTCTTATTGGTTGAATTTCGTGTAAAGATATTAGGAGGCCATCTGCGCTAGACGTCTCTAATTGTTAAGTGATAGACTAAAGGGAAGGCGGCTAGTCGATACCACCCACTTCTTACTCATAGATTAGTCAAATTTAATAGGGTAATTAGACACACACTCTCTGTGCTGTGCTCACCATAAGCATCGAAACCTAGTTCTTAGCGTTATAAGTCGGTAGACTTGCCACTGGGGCGCGCGCTAAAGGTATACTGCTCTTCCATCTTGGCTTTTTAAAATACGTTTAAATACAAAACATATCAAACGCATTTTAACTAACGACAGCTTTACAAAGATGAACGAATTTCTAGATAGAAAATTCAAAATTCGCATAAATTACATATAAAATTATTTTAAAAGGATATTCATAAAACGTTCGTTGTCTTCAATCAAATTTTTAGGTGGTGTTTTAAACTTTTATGTTATTTATATATTATTTATATTAGTTAATATTTAGTTAGTAACTTATCAATAATCCACCAGGGGACTGTCTCTTGACTCAAAAGTAATCTGGAAACATTTCGGATTTTTATTTCTGTTAATTCACTTCGCTGATGCTTTATTTAGGATCAATACATTACTCAAATTTCCACCTCGATTTTCCTTTTCTTTCTTTTTCTTCCTTACCACTTTCTCCTCATTTCTTTTGTTGAATTTAATTTCTAAACGGACTTTTGGTGTGCATTCTCTTGTTGTTTTCTTACAACTTCTATTTTCATGAGTGTGGGGCTGGGGTGGCCAAGTGGTTAGAGTGCTGAGACTGTGAATCCAAACATTCACAGTTCTCGCAAAAACACACTCCACGTTTTGAGACCACGAGTGCGCGAAAAGAGTGACGGTCAAATCCCAGTGTTCGGTCAAATAAGAGTATCTTAAGAGTTGGTAACGAGTGCTGTTGGGAAGCAGCCCTCCCTCAAGTCGTGTACCTTTGCGCGAAAATTCGGAAACAAACAAATAATTTATGTTTTTACTTCCACACAATTCACTCTGTGGTCTAAACTGTTTATTCTAAGTTTACTACCCTTTTTAACTTTAACAAAACTTTAAAAATATAATTTTAACAAACTCAGCTTTTTATAACTTAGTTCTTGCGGATATGTCTGTATAATAACTGTTTTTGATCTGCAATTATAGTTGTGATAGATCATATGTGTATGGCTATTAGCTAAATAGTCCTAAACCTAAGGAATGCTCATGCGAAGACCTGTCACCATTTATTAATTATGCTATAGTTTAGATTTGCAGCATCCTCTTTCACTGTATTTCGTTTGTTTGTTTTGAATTTCGCGCAAAGCTACATGCACTAGCCGTTCCAAATTTAGCAGTGAAAGACTAGATGGAAGGCAGCTAGTAATCACCACCCACCGCCAACTCTTGGACTACTCTTTTTACCAACGAATAGTGGAATTGACCGTCACATTATAACGCCCCCACGGCTGAAAGGGTGAGCATGTTTGGTGGGACGGGGATTCGAACCCTCGAGCGCCCTAACCACTTGGCCATGCCGGGCCATTTCAGTGTAACTGTTTGTAAAACATTTGGTATTACCGCAGTTTACTCTCCTATTATTTCTATTTAAAAAATTTCGTTCGGCGAGCAAATAAGGGAACTGAAATAAACTAATGGACATTCAATAATAGTTTATTAAAGACCATAAATTTAAAATTCAAAAACAAATTGAGTTACACTTGTGTGGCTTGGTAAATGTTAAACGTAGAACTTTAGATAATATGCAATTAAAATACTCTTGAGTAAAAAATATATATATATAATATATAAATATAGGTATAGATACATATATAGGAGGATTGAAAAATTTAGACAACGTGTGAGAGTTACAAATGGATTTAAAACAATAAAACTAACAAATGAAATAAATCAAGATTATTAGCATTTTTCTAAAGGTTTAAGTTTTATGTTAAGACTTCATTTGCTTGAAAATGGGTAAAAATAATGTATTTTAAGTATTACAAAAAATATTGAAAACCTTCAATAAAATCTTTATAGAAAGACAATAAAATTGGAGAATATAGGATCAGAGAGAAACCTGCATGGAAACATAAGGTTATGCAACTTTATGGAAAAATAAGCACTAACTATCAAAGCGTACCAGGTGGTTAGGGCGCTTGACTCGCAATCTGAGAGTCGCGGGTTTGATTATCTTTCTTTCTACATTTGTTTGTTTTTTGTTTTTGAATTTCTTGCAAAGCTGCAC
>NW_013666834.1:5111-24963 GCF_000517525.1 Limulus polyphemus
CTCTAGTCTTACACTTCTAAATTAGAGACGGCTAGCACAGATAGCCCTCGTGTAGCTTTGCGCGAAATTCAAAAAACAAACAAAAACAAATAGTTGATTGTTAGAAAGATATTGTTACGACATGCGCTGGAGTTATAGAAAGATCGTGACTGTTCCTCGCAACTCTAGGCTTTTCTAGGCATGCTATGTTCTCGTATATAAGCCGGCAAATAATGTGGCGGCGGAGAGATAATTGCAGACAGAAAGATATAGAGACAGATACTCGAGTCAAGCCGTAAGTAAAGTGCGTGAATCGTTGTGAATTCTCGCGTGTGTTTAAGTTAAAGTGACTGTCGAAATTAAGTGTATTGCAAAGTTGTATTGATAAAAAATAAACTAGTTTTATTTAAGAAAGGACTTGTATCACGGAAGTTTTTCGGAAAGAATTTCTACGGAAAATTAACAAACGACCAGAGACGTAACAATGTACTCATTCTTATGGGTAGTGTGAGAGTGAAATAAAGAAAACGTTTATCTCCTGTCATTGCTAAGGCTCTGACCTTTAGTTTAAATTAATTTTTAGACGCCTAATTTACGAAACAGTTTTCTGTGACAGTGGGCGTGATCCAAACTTTTTACAGTAATGAGCCGCAAATTGGTGTATGTTTTTGTTGTTTTTTTTCGACATTCTAGAGCGAAGAGCTACTTCGCAATAAGACACTTATTGATAGTACTTGTGTGAAGAAACGGTGGCAATGGAAGAAGTAAATAGTTTAGAAAATAACCAGGAAAAAAAGTAAATGAAGTGAAACTTGGAAGAAGTAGTTATTTAAACTTCACATCCAGAACTGACGTAGTTAACGATGAGAAACAATTCTAAATTTACTACTGCCACGAACATGTAGTTAATGAAGAACCTGAGTGTTTGAAAGTCTTAGATCAAACAATTTGTGAAACTATTAATTTCACTAAGGCAGTTCTACCTTATAAATCTGATTGCGCATTTGATTTTCTATATAAATCAACTCTACTCAGCTATAGATGAATTATCCAGTAGCACTAGGTATAAAACCTTCTCAACTGTAAATTGATTCTAAATCTACTTTTGAGGTTAGTGTTTGAACTTTAAAAAAAAGAACAGTTTATGCATGATCTTCGATATTATTTTCTTTCATTACATTCGCGCTAGACCTGATCCCAGTGTTGTTTCTTTCTCTTGTGCTTAATCACAAAAGAAACTACAAGTTTGTCCTAAGTATTTACTAGAACTTCTGATCAATACTTAATCAGTTACTTAATAGTTACCTTTAGGGAGTCCCCGGTGGCTCAGCGGAAAGTCTTCAAACCAACAACGCTAAAATTCGGATTTCGATACCTATAGTGGTCAGAGTACAAATAGTCCCTTGTGTAGCTTTATGCTTAAGAAAAAGCAAACGTTTGGGGTTTATACTATATATATATATTTTTCTCTCTTTGGCATAAATAAAGTAAATAGATAGAATTATTTTATATTGTATATATATATATATAATCAAGAAAAAAATAAAAACATTAGAAAAGATCGAAAAAAATATAGGCCAAGACAAACGCAATAAGAAAGTGGTCATTCAGTGTGACCTTTATGACCTCAAAGGTAACGTCAGATGAACTGAAATTCATTTCATGCATTATAGAATATGTAACAAAACAAAACAAAGTTATGTACATGAAAACACATGTTAAACAATATAAATTCACCTCTTATATCACACTCACAGTACTGTATAGTTTTGCATCATTAAGCTCACATAACTTTTTCTACTTTTATCTTCGTATTCAACCCCTCCTCAACTCGTATTACTTCTTAATGATATATTAAGAAGCACTGTATAAAAATGTTTCTATGTTGACAATTAGATCGAGTGTGTGTCTTCTTATAGTAAAGCCACATAGCGGTACCTGCTGTGTCCACCGAGAGGAATTGAACCCCTGATTTTAGCGATGTAATTCCGAAACTTACCGCTGTACCACCGGAAGACCAATTAGATCGAACATTCAAAACTGATTCAACTCTATGATAGATAAAAGGAAATTCCAGAGATTTTGTTTTTACTTTTTCCAGCAGTGGATTCCATTTGTTTCAGAAACATTATTGCATAAATTCAAAACATTTAAATAGAATAAGAATATAAATTGAATTTTCTTAAGTTAGAATGGTCGAACATACTAAAATGACTTCATATAATTATCATATTTTAATATGCATTTTTTTTTCTACATAACAATGCTTCTCCAGACAAAATGTAAACGTCGGTCGTTTTGTTTCTGTTGGCTCCACTTACTAATAATTAGTGTCAATATTTCAATTTTTTTTTCAATGCAGTTCAATGAGATACTATTTAAATATTAACTCTGCTTCTGAATTTTGGTTACTGATCTTGCCAGTCCTCCTTTACAACCGCACTATAGGTTTTGGGAAAATTCTAAAATATGTAACTTTGTAAAATATCAATTAACTCTTTTCTAGAAACATAATAAAAGCTCAGTTCTTTGTTTTGTTTTTTTCAAATTCTCGAGTACGAAAAGCCCCTTAGTGGTTCAGTGGTAAGTCTGAAGGCTTATAACTTTAAGCGTCCCCCAGTGGCACAACGGCATGTCTGCGGACTTACAACGCCAGAAACCGGGTTTCGACACCTGAGGTGGGCTGAGCACAGATAGCCCACTGTGTATCTTTGTGCTTAATTCCAAACAACCAAACAAATTGTAACGTTAAGCACATAGCTACGTAAGGGGGTATCTCTGAGCTTAACAACAAACAAGCAAAAATCAAACTGCTGAGTTTGATAGTAGTACAGGCTGAAGTTTTACAGCTCCTCATGCTTAGACATATTCAAAGACAAGTTAGTAAAGATAAGAATATTAGAAATATAATTTAATATTTTTAACCTGAACGTACCTAGTTCAATGTAAATTTTACAACCCGGAAAGAGATACTTGAGGTTCAGTGGCAGCAACACTCGTCGTCTACGCAGGGCTACACTTAACCAAATTGATTAATCGTGCTATTAATCGTCGTTACAGAAATGATTTAATAATATTTTTAAACTTTCGCTTATTTGAGATGTCCCGTCAGTTCTCTTTTAATTTTTCGAAAATACCACAAGTCCCTACTCCCTAGGCGGGTCAGCTGTAAGTTTTCGAACAGTATGCTAAAATTCGCTGTTTGATTTTTCCGTCGTAGACAGAGCTCATTCTATAGTTTTTCTCTAAAAATCAAGGACAACAAAACGGTACTTTAAAATTCTGATATCTAAAAGTTGTGAAAATGATTTTAACCCTAGAATTAATTCAACGGAATTGTTCGTTGGTCCATGACTTTTTTGGCTATCAGGGACCATATTAACACGACCAAAAAAATACAATTCATAAATCCCAGTAATTACTACTGGGGTTCCCAATGTATTTTACTGGATAAAATTGGCAATTTCACCTACTTTTAATTTGGTCAGTTTTCGACGTTAAATATTGTAACAACCAAAAATAGAGATTATTCCAATATGATGATATTGCAATTTGTTTTCTGTTCATGAAAAGAAAAAATTAATAATATGTTATTTGACGTAGAGGTCATGAAACGTTTGGTTCATTGTATAATACCGAATGGTAATTTTGGCCAAATGCCATAATATTATTCACACATCTAAAGTAGTTTTGGCTACTAAATAATCAGTTAAAACGACTTAAAAATAACACGATACGAAATAATACATGGACCTCACCAGGAATGATGAAGTCGTAAACAAAGGGTTAATAAATGAAATAAGAAAACGTATTAATTAATATGACTTGAATGATTCGTGTTAAAATGTTTGAAATTTGTAGTTATATGTGCATGATACGACCCATAGTGTTCAATACGTGAATGATGCTAAATAATTTTTCAAACGGGCCTACAATTAGAATGAAATATAGAAATATTTCCTTCTTATTATGACTTTATCAGTTATTGTTGTTTTTGTATCATACGATACGAAGTATGGGAATAAAAGCAAATACAACCTATTGTTAGTCCTATGTAACACTCGGGAGTAAAAAGTAAGTATTCATTGTTCGTTTAATTATGTATTAGTCTGAGTTCCTTGTTTAAAAAGTACCTTACGATTCAGTTGGTAAATCACGCGTTTTGTGTGCGAAAGATCTCGGCTTTGATACCGAGCCAAGGAAATTACCACACATAAAGCTATATCAATTATTGTTTTGTTGTCCAATTTCGCGCAAAGCTGTCCCTAACTTTGAAGTGATAGACTAGAAGGAAGGCAGTTAGTTAATACCACCAACTGCCACCTGGTGGTCTAATCTTTATCAGTTAATAGCGGGATTGACCGTTACATTATAATGCCTCTACAGCTGAAAGGACGAGCATGTTCTACGACGAGTTTTGATCCTGCAACTCGCAATTTGCGAATTGAGCGCCCTAACCATCAGGCCATCAATCATTATCACTGTAGAAGACTATACGATCATTTAAAACTAATTACTAGTTTGTTAATAATTTTATTATTATATTACAGCTACCAATTATTTCTACATCCTATAAAGACGCGGTAATTCTTTAATTCTTTTATAATACACATAACTGACATCTCCATTAAATGGGAATTTTATAACTTTCCATGTTTATACTTATCGCTCTAACCTAGTGAACTGCAGTAAGAAAATATCTTTAGTAATGCTAAACGATATTATAAACTTCATAGAATCAAGTGCACTTAATGTTGTACATACATTCTCTTTTGTTACAGGAAATGTTCACCGGTGGGACAGCGGTAAGTCTTCGGACTTATAAACCGTCAGCTTACTGCTGAGTCACAAGAGGACAGCTAAGAAAATTGAACTGTTTTATTGAGTTTTGCAGCTTCTATAATATGTTAAAAGAGGTTTAAATTACTTAACTCTTGATGAAGTTAATATTGATTAATTTATTTATTGTTTAATAATATATTTATTTATGATCTACACTGGAGTAATCTTGTGGATCTTCTTCCTCTTTTTATAGGATTGTATACTAGTTTTATTCTCTGTTTGTATTGAGTGTATTGTACTTCGTTTTGAATAAAAAATAATAATATCATACGCAGCGAAAAAAATGGATAAAAAATAAGAAACTGAAAACATAAAGAACAAGCCAGAGGTAGGTCACGTAGTTACATAAAGAACAAGCCAGAGGTAGGTCACGTAGTTAGTAGAATTAAATATGTCTGTGATACATCACGTTCTATCGTGCAGGCACCAGTTTTCAATGGAGGTTACAATTTCTAGGATGATAAGTAGTTTGTCCAACACATTTTCATCTCCATTTAAAACCAAACATAGGATGTAAGATTAAAGTTGGTTGCTGTGCAACAACTCTGAACAAAAACTTTAGGTGAATAGGTTTGACCAGATTGCACAGCATATACAATCAATCAAAACTTACAAAAAAGCACCTTAACTCGATTACGGAGTTTAAGAAAAGTGGCACAGAAAGGAGGAAGATCATGGTAAAACCACAGGATAGGAAATCCGGAGACAAATTCGCAAATAAAGCCCAAACCAAATATTTCCAACTTCTAAAGTGTAAGGAACTGTTGCAAATTTTCAGTGGCATAATGAAAAGAGCTCGCAGTTTCACAACTGCATTACATACCCCTAAGCTACCACGTGACATGGATTTCCATAAGACATTCATGCTGATTAAAGCGTGCTGTCATTTTTTGGTGTATAATATAGCATCACCATAGTTGTATTTACTTAGGCATCACGTAGTTGATTCTCAGATTGTCGTTATTGTTCAGTTTCCGAGAACGTTGAGCATTGTCGTATATGGAATATATTGTTATACAGTAATCTAAAACTGGAATAGTGTCATGATTATGTATTGTTGCTTTTGTTAACAAGTAAAAAAAAAGGGCTCATCTAATCATGTTACGAGATTTGTTACCAACTATAAGCAAATACATTTGAAACTATAACACTAACATGTGAACACAAACCCAAAACTAAATCTAGCAGTAAAACTCTATAGCATCAAAAACTTTTTTTTTTGCAATGAAAGAGTAGAAAGCTGTAAAAAATTACAAATCTTGACCAAGCCGTTTCTCACATACCAATCTTTCTTGGACAACATTCTTTACGATTGATCTAGTTGGGCTGAGGGGAGCTGAGATAGCTCGAAATGATAGCACTCAGCTGATCCCGCTAGGGGATTCGTCAACCAACTCTGGTAAAGAAGTTTCGTATTTCAAACTCAGCCATCTGTTTATAGCAGAACTGTCAAGTATGAAGAAAGGAGCTGTGTGAAACAAGCAAAAAAAAAGTTATCGTGGATGTTAAGATCATTTTCATCTAAAAATTATGATGCCTGCTATTGAGGGAATAGATGATAAACATGCTTAGAGCTAATTGAGAATATACAGATTCCAAAATCGCTATGGTAAAAAACACACGATTGAATAAATTTCCATGGTTATAAATGTGAATATGGGGATTACAAACGTGGATTTAAAACCAGTGTGGTGACAGATAGAGTTGGGTAATATCACCATTAGTTTGTCTTGTTTGCTGCCATTAGATTTACTAATCTTTCCCTAGATGACTGTAACAAACCTTGTCGCGACCCGCGGAGTGCGAGTCGAGTGCCCTAACCACCGGGCCATTGCCAGGCCTTTCATGTAAAGGAACCAGAAAGTCTGTTTATAGTCTATACATACACACACACACACACACATATATATATATATAACGTATGAATCGAAGAATATGTATTAAAATAGTTCGAATCCCCCGCCCCATCAAACATGCTCGTCCTTTCAGCCGTGTGACGGTCAATCCCACTATTCGTTGGTAAAAGAGTAGCCCAAGAGTTGGCGGTGGGTGGTGATGACTAGCTGCTTTCCTTCTAGTCTTTCACTGCTAAATTAGGGACGACTAGCGCAGATGATCCTCGAGTATATTTGAGCGAAATTCAAAACAAACCAAACTAATTAGAGTTTCCGTTATAGATTTATACTGTGTCATCTGCAAAACTACGCCCACCCCCCTCCAATGACACAGCGGTAAGACTTTCAATCTCTAACCCTAAAAAACTGGATTTCTACACTCGTGGTGGGCGCAGTACAGGAATACCCATTGAGTAGCTTTGTGCATGACTACAAACAAATATACAAATTTAATATGTGTTTTACAAACCAGCTTAAAACAGTACCTCTTATGCCAATTTTATAAAGGTGTTTTGAATAAAAGTTATTGTGAATTCATGTTTAAAATGTATTCTATAAATTATTAAAATTAAACCAATTTTGAATCTCTGATACATTATTTTCATTCTGATAGAGATCAGTCTTCCTGATTAACGATGGCATGCTCAATTTCAATTTGACATGTCAAGAAGTTCAACTACAATATTAAGTTTCTTATGTATAATGTAATAAGCACGACAAACAGAATATTGTCGATGGGGAAGCAAGTAAAATAGCCTACTCGAACAGCAATATTTTTCATTTCATTTCTAAATTTATTATTCACTTTTAATCTTGTGCTGTTTAATAAATATATGTCAGATTCTTGGTATAACACGATGTACTATTCTGTGATGTAGTACTTTTAAATTTGATATTAAACGTTATTCTTGCATCATTTTTTAATTGCAGCGTTTTGTTGACATGAGATTTTCTACCCAGTAAAAATTTCTTTCGTATTTCAAACTATAACAGTGCAAGGTGAACAAAACCGGACTACTAAATATAGGTGCAAAGCCAGAGAGCTTTAAATATAACCCAAACTGAAACACTATAAAATCCAAGTGTTAGTTTGGATTTCACTGTAATCACGACCCCCCAGTGGCACAGCCGTATGTCTCCGGACTTACAACGCTCGAAACCGGGTTTCAATACCCGTGGTGGGCAGAGCACAGATAGCCCATTGTGTAGCTTTGTGCTTAGCTTCAAACAACACCACTATAACTACGACCCTAGTTTACTTTTATACCCTTCACTTTAACGTCAAGCAAAGCTATACTGTTTGTACACGACGAACGTAAACATTGGAATCACGAGCTAGAGCTTTACGAGCTCTCACACTATATGATAATGAAAGTAAACAAAGGCTATACTGAACGGGAGTTTAGTAGCTCTTGTATGTGGAACAAAGCAGGCGAAAACTTACTTGCCTTACTTCGA
The DNA here is from genome assembly GCF_000517525.1 of Limulus polyphemus. Taxonomy (NCBI): domain Eukaryota; kingdom Metazoa; phylum Arthropoda; class Merostomata; order Xiphosura; family Limulidae; genus Limulus; species Limulus polyphemus. The sequence continues at coordinate 13,286 of NW_013666834.1, forward strand.
GATACCAGAGCTTTAAGGACTCTCGCTGCAACTTAAAGATTATTGTAACAGTACGCAATTCTGAACTTTCAACCAAAGAAATTTTATTAAATAAATTAATACACCTCAGTTTATTAGTACAGGAATTTGCACTCAATTACCTCAGCTAGCTGGAGAAGGGTGGGTGGATACAGACTAATGAAGTGACTGTCTGCATCTATTGTATAATTTGTCCACAAGAATATCTTAGCTTGTTAATTTAATGTTTCACTACTCCTGTAAGAAAGTCGAATAATTGGCCATGGCCTTCACACAGATTCCACTTGCTTCTTAAGAAAGTGAAGGTTTAGCAATGTGCTTAAGAGTCTCACTGCGTCCAAAAGGGGAACTATGGAAAATAATATAATTATTTTTTTCTTTTTAAATAAATGAGTAGAACATATAAAGTACGTCTCTGTACTACTGTGCATAGAAAAACATAGGCTCAGGCTTTCAGAGTTTCCCAACAGCTCCTGCTTAAACATGAAATTTTGTCTCAATCTCTTACAGCCTTCCCCAGCCAAAACGTTGATTTTCAAATGTTTGTCATGTGACATTTCTGTCATGGAAGCCTGGAGTGAAATAATCACACTATTGCTGGGAATAGTATTACTGCCTGTACTTTTATAAGAATTATGTTAGTGTGGTACTGTTTGATTGGTTGGATGACAGACAATCACAGTGTTGGCTATCAAAACGTAACTTTATTCTGTCATAATTAATTTTCACACAATAAAGTACGAGTATATTTTATTCACTAATTATTCTCCAAACTGTATGTGGTTACGTTTAAGAGCTGTTAATTGTTATGTTAAACGATTAACTTTCATTTTACCTAATTTAATTAGCCGACTACTCCAATATTAATAAGTGGATAATTGGAAATGATATCTTTAATGTTTTTAATTTTATAAAATGTATATTTGATTAGTTTTTCTAAAGGATCAGCCTAACAACAACTCAAAAAGATTTCCTTATTATCAGATGTAAATAATGTTAAATTATATCTCTTAAATTATAAAAATAATCGTAGGAAATACCACAGAAGTCTTTCTTATGCATTTGCTGTGATCACTCAGGTCCTGCAAGAAAACTGCCATCAACGAAACTGTCCAGAGAACACTTTCTCTTGTATCAAGCTTACACATTCGAGATTAGTTAAATTTAGGACTAAGTAACAAATTGTTTCCTAGGCTATATGTACGTTGTTTTGAACACAAGATCGTGGCACACGGACACAAATAACTGGACTAGTCAAACTTCCGGCTAAATTACCGCCACATTTGCAACACACACACACATATACATGTTTCACATATGGCCAAATTATGTTTTCCAATTAAAATTTCTCTAAAATATGATCAGCATGTTTAAAAATAAAATTGTTTTGATTTGATTGTAATTAAGCACAAAGCTACACAATGGGCTATATGTGTTCTGCCCACCACGGGTATCGAAACCGTTGTAAGTCCGCAGACATTCCACTGTGCCACTGGGGGGCTATAGTAAAATACCTATAATACTATTTTAACTACTAAAAGACTACAGTTGGGGAAATTGCAAAATATGGAGAAAGTGAAAGATATTGCGGTACGCAGATTTTTTCATATGTTTCCACCCCTTTAACTGTTATACAGTTTTTCAACTTTTCAAGTGTTTCGGTTTTATTCTTAGTATAGAACATCGGTCAAGGAAATTTCTAACTTTCTTCCGTCTTGGTTTTTCACGGTTCCAGGGTATGTTAATCTGAAATGGTTTATAATAAAAAGCTGTCGAGGTAGAAAACTTAAACGTTTCAAAAGTAAGATAAGTAACTCGGGGATTGTTCTTTAAGTGACACTGGCAATCGGTTAGAAATTCTGCCAGTGACCTAGCTCTAAATACACACTTAAATGTTACTTTCAAGACAACAAGATACACATTAGAACCAAGTGGCTTCAATGAATGAGTAGCTGCATAAACACCACTGAAAAAAGAAAAGAAAAGAAGAACAAGCTGAAACGAGCATCAGATTTCATAAATTGAAGTGAGCAAAGCTGACTTAGTGTGTTTTTACAGATGAATATAAATTCAAATTGTTTGTGAACAATCAGTGATAATTTGTTTAATGGCAGGAAGGAAAATGTCAACATACAACATCCACAGTGAAGCATGCTAGAGGGCCAGAGTGTGGGCTGCATCTTAATTAATAGCATTGGAGATTTACACAAAATTGAGGGCACCCTGACTGCTGACAGGTACAATCAGATCCTTATCCATTATGTTACACCCTTAGATTAGGGATTCATACTTCAGCAAAACATGATAAAAAGCATGCAGAAAATATGGTAAAACGATACTTATAATGAATAAAAAGCAAATTGAACACTCGCAATAGTAGCTCATCCTGCACAAAGTCCCAGTATGAATATTAGTAAGGTTTTATAAGCTTATATTGAAACCGAAAAGGCCAAACGGCGACCAAACAACTAAGCTTAATTGTAGGAAGTAAAACAGGACATTTATAACAGCATTTTACATTCAAATGTTAATAGATTTATGGTAGAATAAAAACATGTTCTATTTAAAACAAATACAGTGTACGTTAATTATAGCTGTGATAATTTTCGTGTAATAAATTTTATAATTTTCATTTTATTCGCTTCTTATCCCCCGTAATTTCTCAAAAACAATCTTCACACTTCATTTTTTGGTGTTGTTTCACGCATTCATGTCAGATTGTTTGTTATGAATTTCGCGCAAAGCTACACAAGGGCTATCTGCGTTAGCCGTCCCTAATTTAGTACTGTAAGACTAGAGGGAAGGCAGCTAGTCATCACCATCTCTTGGACTACTATTTTACCAACAAATAGTGTGATTGACCGTCACATAATAACGCCCCCACGGCTGAAAGGGTGAGCATTTTTGGTGTGACGGGGATTCGAACCCGCGACCCGCAGATTGTGAGTCGAGCGCCCTAACCACCTGGCCATGCCGGGCTCATTCATGTCAGACTGGTTTATTTAATTCACTGTGGGAAGGCTCCATTCCTGGAACGTCGTATGTGGATTGTGCATACAGTTAGAACGATTTGCTTTAATAAAACGGTATGGAAAAAGGTTGGTGCCACTCCCTCCATACCAAAAACAAAAACAACCTCAAAGAAATATTTCCGAGAAGGGGGTAATGTAGAAAGGAGTATTATATATATAGAGAGAGAGTCATACTGTTATTGGTGATACTTCTGTAACATACAATACAGGTATGAAAGGAGATATGTTTGCTTTAGATAGAGAGAATATGAGAAAAATTATAAAACTGACTTCACGTAATTATACGATATTTCAAAAATGCACATATTTAACTTTGAAGTTGTTCCACAGTGGGTCAGCAGTAAGTTTACAGATTTGGAAGACTAACATCGGCGTTCGTTTCCCCGGGAAATATATTATGAGGCTTTGCGTAAGAATAAGCAAACAATAAAAAAAAGTTAAAGTTTTTTTTTTTTGTAAACAAAGGTAAACAGATATCACAACCGTCAGAATAATCGCTGAGCCATCAGGGGATAAATTAAATGATGAAAAAATTTAAAATTATCTTATTATTAAGTGCCATGATATAAACAAAGTTGTAATTGTCAAATAATTGAAGACGTAAACAACTGTAAGTATTCGGGACATTATATTGAGCCCCCCCCCCCCCAATCTGCAGACTTACAACACTAGAAACCGGGTTTCGATACCCGTGGTGAGCAGAGAACAGATAACCCATTGTGTAGCTTTGTGCTTAATTACAGATAAATATTATATTGATAAAAACGAAATTGTTAATGAGATGTACAAAACTTAGATAACAAATTGAGATATGTACTACATAAATTGTTATTACATTGAAAATGTGTTGATATCACAATATCAATAATTATACATTTAAATATTTCTTCAGTTCATTTGGCGTTACTATGTGAAATAACGATTTATGGATAGTTTGTTTGTTTTGTTATTTTGTTGTCGATAAGCACAAAGTTACACAAGGGACTATATGAACTCTTCCCACCGCGGGCAATGAACTCCTATTTTACCATCATAAGTCCTCAGACTTACTGTTTAGCCATCGGAAGGGGGGTGATTTGGGGAGAGACATATCACAACACGATTCATACAGCAATTGTTATAGACTTAATTATACAAAACAGAAATATTTTCAAAAATGACGTTGATAAATATAGATTGTTCAGTATTATACCAGTAAGACATCTATACATGTTTATAATTTTAAATCATATAGTAAAGTACGGTACACTTAAGAAAATAAAAGCATAATTCTATAACGTTAGAAATCAGAGATTTAAATACATTATTCCACTGTGTAATAATAAATTTTACATAAGAACCATAATTATATGGCTTCAAAATGATTTAATAGTTTGCAATAGAAATTTGTGTTAAATAAATTGAATGAGCGCATGTTTGATTCATCACATGAGAAAGACCAACAGACTGACCTAAACAGACATAGATAACAAAACAGAGAAACAATAAATGACAGTCATTAAGACAGAAATAAACAGTGTCGAAAAAGCAAATATAGACTGAAAAGAACTGACACAAAGACAGACAAGCTGGTACAGTGAGATGGAGATAGACAGATAGGCACAAACGGATAAACATATACTAAGATAGAGAAAGAGAGAAATAAATGGATAGAAATGGATACTCGTGCAGATAGAGTTAGTTTGTCACCAACACAGAGATAGACAGATATACCCAGACAGACAAACATCTAGACCCACAGCCAGACAGTTTGTTTGTTTGTTTTTGAATTTCGCGCAAAGCTACACGAGGGTTATTTGCGCTAGCTGTACCTAATTTAGCAGTGTAAGACTAGAGGGAAGGCAGCTAGTCATCACCACCCACCGCCAACTCTTGGGGTACTCTTTTACCAACGAATAGTGGGATTGATCGTCACATTATAACGCTCCCATGGCTGAAAGGGGCGAGCATGTTTGGTGGGACGGGGATTCTCAGATTGAGAGTCGAGCACCCTAACCACCTGGCCATGCCGGGCACAGCCAGCCAGAGATAGACATAAACACACAGACAAAGATATGCAAATCATAAAATTTGTAATGACTTCAACCAATAATTCACACATATATTCTTGCATATATTTTCGCGTGCGCATGATATATTATTATTTCCTTTTTTAAGTATTTATTACAAATGTTTCATTACGTAACAGAAATTATCAACACAGAATATTATTTTTTCGTAACTGAACTTGAAATTACAGCACAGAGGATATAAAATCAATTTTATAACAAGTTAGGTGCATTAGAGTTTCCGTATATACAAACACACATATATCTATATACATTGATATATCTAAAAGCAGAAACCGGCAATATTGAAGACCTTTGCTTTCAATAATTCTCAATAGGCAGTTAGAGATCTAGATTTTACTTACACCATTATATACAACACTCTTGTTTTTTTTGTTTTTTTTGGTATTAGATTGTTAACATTGTTCACTTGTGTTTGTTTTTACCACTATCTACCGAATTTTTTATAATGTGAAATATATATATATATATACATATATTAGGATTTCAGTTTTATTTTGTTTGAATTTCAAATATGCTCTTGTATTTTCTAATTTTAGTTTCGTGAACAGTCTTCCGGTGGCCCAGTGGTAAGCTTCAATTCGAGCTTCGAATCCCGCAACGAACACAGTTCAAATAGTTCTGCACTAAAACAAACAAGTAGGGGTCGAGCGTGACTCATAGTGGTCAGCGTGTTCGGAATGCAAGCCCGAAAGTTGTAGCTTTCCGTGATATGTTATTCTACAAAACAACGACAACATTAAAAGTTTTTAATACAGCATATTTGTTTACCATCTAAGCTTGTTTTATGTTGTCTAATATGACTCTTATTTCATTATCTAGGTTTTTTCTTATTAACTGTGCATATTAATTGTATTTTGTTGTTGTTGTTTTTCGAAAATTTTCCATTTTTTTATATGACTTATAGATTACGATTACAAATTAAAACAAAAAAGATATAATTAAACGTTAAGTGGATCTGGGAATTCGTAACGAAAATCAATTTGAAGTATGACAATGGCATAAAATTAGGAAAATCATATGCAAATACGAAATCATGGTAAGATAAACTTAAAATGCAAAAGATAAGACAGAACAAAAAACTTTATTTTTAAAGAAAAATTTAAATATTAAAAAGAAACTGACATTAGAAAACATTTAGAAAACGACTCAGGCGCATTGTTACACATCTAACATAAAGTAAAAAAAAATTAATTAAAAAGTCACAAAATTACAACTTTAACTATAAATTATCTTCAAATGTAAAGAGCACAAATTATATACTTTGACAATGTAAGTCAAAGTTATTGTATTTCCCTTATAAAACGCTTTTATTATAGTGGTCTTAAGTTTTGACATATTGAAAACTCATTCGGGAATTTCACTGTTATGCCAATTAACGTTCAACTTTCACTCATGTTTGTTAGCATCGTCAAAAGATGGAGTAACAAAATCTATATTTTCAATCCAGTAAAGTGACATATTTAGCAAAGGATGACCAACCAGACGCTAGCATTTTATTCAATAAGCCAATGAAATAAGGTATAACAATCTATCTTGTAACTCATTCATGCAGGCGGAAGAAAGTCGTAGCATCCTTCTTGTTTAAATGATATGGTTTTCTAAACTGTTACATAACAATAGGACGTTCTAGGTAATATATTATGAGAAATCTATTATGTGTATTATTATATGGAATAGCATTGGTCCTTATTACAGGGAATACTCTAGAAATGAAAAATAAATGTGCTATTTGAAAGAAGCTGTTTCTAAATTCTCCCAACTTGAATATTGCATAGTCCGATCTTAGCAGCCATATTTATAATACGAGCCATTTTGTTTTGGTGTGTTTTAGATGGTTGGTTATTAATATTTTCGGTCGTAAATATACTCTTGATTGTAGCTGATGACTGGCGTGAAATGGGCATATGACAAGGAGATATATAAATTGAGTTCTGTTTATAAGTTATTGTTTTTAATTGATTGGAGTCTTTTGCTGACACCTAGTTTCAAATTGTGTAATTTTTTGAATGAGGATTTTCACAACGCAGGTTGTGTATGTTCAGCCGGAAACCGCGGGCTCAAACGTCGTCCCTCGGGAGTATCTTAGTTAGGCCTAGTGGGGCCTATGGTTTCAGTGTTAACTGTTTCGAAACCTGAAATAGATGCAAGATTATGTCATTCAGACTCAATTATTAACTTAACGTTGTGTTCGTTCAGATATTATCTAGGTAAGTTAAAATACAATATCGTAGAACAAGTTTATAACTATAACTATTAGCATGTTAATGTTATTAGTGTTAGAGTTTACACCTATCAAATTCAGAAACAAGTTTGTCATAACATTAACAACGTAGATAAAAATCGCCTGTTTGTTACCCAATTTTAACTTTTAAATTTTATGGATTTTTTTTTTGTTCACCATTTTGGATTATATCGATATTTATGATATTGAAAAACTTTGTTTAGATTAATTTGTAGAATTTAATGAGACTAAAAGTAAAACGAATATTAAAAGGCCTAGAGTTAATAAAACAGAAATAATTTATTAAAGATTTGTTTTGTTTGACATTTGGTAAATTTCGTTGACTCGTTATCAAACTTTGCTTTGTATTTGATGAATAGTAAAAATTACTGATAAAGCAATACTGTTTAATTACATAATGTTGTAACTTAAATGTGCTTAATAAAAATCGTTATCATAGTTCTACATGTGATACTGAAAGTAAATCAAACTTTTGGGCATGTTTGTATATACACGGTCATGTTCTAACTTCTAATCAGTCATGTGTGAAATGTGTGATTCAACATATTTTATTGACTATTTTATTTAAAAGTTTTAGAGTTTGAAATAATATATAGAGTTTTGCTACTAGAAAAAAATTAAAATAAGTGAGCAGTTTTTGTTCTTCTTTGCTTCTTTTTGCTTTCGTTGCTACACAAAATAATTTCAAAAACTGGAATATATGACAAACTCTTTTCCTTTATTGACATATTCTGTGTATAATAATGATATTAAATTTTAATATTTATTAATCCCTTACTAATAATATAATGAGTAGTGTATTTTATCTAATGCAATTATTTCAAGTTTCACCCTGTATTTCGTACAGACAGTTTGCATAAGTAATTTAGTGTTATTAAATATGTATATTGTGAACTTAATCAGAGAGAAGGCCAGATACTCTTGATGTAATGAATTATTAAATTGTAAGATACAGAGAGACAAATGTTAAAGGATATGTATGATCTAGTGATAACTGTCAAATTAGCCATCTGTTAGTGTATATGCTAGTTTAATATAAATCTGGTACATGCAATTGCATAATTAGGTCCAGACTATAGGTTTTATTTATTTTCAATTTTCAATAATAAAATATTGTAATAATATGTTTAAAATATACACATAAAAAACAAAACAAAAAAGACCTTCAGTTGATCCATGTCATGATTTAAAGAAATATTGTTGACATTATTAGTGTTAAACTGCAGGATCTGCAAGTTTTTTGTAACTTCTCAAGTAGGTTGCCAAGTTGTCTTTCCATTTAAAGAAGCATTGAGCTACTAGAATGGTGCTTGGGATGGAGGAGTTGTCATATGAGGAAAGGTTAAGATCTCTGAAATGGTTTTCTCTTGCAAAAAAAAAATAATTAGAGGGGATCTGATTGAGGTGTTTAAGATTGCTAAGGGAATTGATAGTGTTGATGCATCTTTTTTTTTCCATACTTAATGGTGGGAATGGTAGGTCTAGGGGACACAAATATAAATTTTGACAGGATAGGAGTCATCTTCAGCAGAAACAGTTTTATTTTTTTAATAGGGTGATTGGCCTTTCAAATGGGTTGCCTTCTGATTTGGTAGAGTCAGAAAATTTAAGTGAGCTTAAAAGAAAATGTAATAAGTATATGAATGATAAGAGCTGGTTTTGAGGTTTTTTGATTATTATTTTTTGTTTAATAGATTTAGCTTAGTTTAGAGGATGGGATAGCCTAGATGGACCAGTAGGTCCCTTATTGCCCCTAATCATTATGTTATGTTAATAATTACAAATTAAGTTCTTGAAGCTTTGATCATTTCTCTAAAATTGAAATATGATGATTTAATGGTCTTTTATTATTGTTAAGTTTTAAGATTTGTATACATTGTATTGGTCGTTGCTTGTTAATTTTGTACCCTGAATATTTTGGTTTGATTTTAAACTAAACCAATAAAAAGAAATATGCATTTTATTGGATGTTGTAGAAAATCAAAGATCTAATAGTTGTGCAGCTTTAGTTTTTGATCAGATATATTTTGATTTGGTTATTAAGTATAGGGAAAGTAGAAAGATGCATAGTGTTGTATCATACATATCAATCAGATAAACATCACTATCCCGTTAAAAATTAAGATCTAATTGATGTATCATACACATCAATTAGATCTTAATTTTTAATGGGATAGTGATGTTTCTTAAAGAAACATATTACAATTATAAGACTTAATTTAACAAGTCTAGAAAATTATGTCTCAACTAGACCCTTGACTCACAGTCTCATATGAAGATTGGAATCCCAAACAAACAACTCCTTATTCTGACTATTGCTATAGGATGTTTATTTCAGTTTTAGTCTTTTCATTATGAATCTAACAAAAGTGTAAGAGATAGTACTGCTAATAAAACAGGTTTTAGTTTAATGATCCTGGTTTTACAAATATTTTATTTCTGATGATTAATTAGCTGTGATAGGATGATAAAAAGATTATTAAGTAAAAGATTATGGTTTAAAAAAAGCTATTTGGTTAATTTTTTAGGGGTATGTTAGTGTAACTAAAGGTGAAGCAATAGTTATGCACTTGTTTATATTAGTTCCACATATAGATCTTAACTGTGGTATTAGTTTACATAATACAAATGAGCTTTCTGACTTTTACATATATATGTGACTTTTTTTTTTTTCATTTCAGAAAAACATTTTTAGTATAGGTCTTTAAAATAGTGTTCTGTTGGAGCTGACCATTTGCATTTTTACTACATATACCCAGCCCTACTTTAGAAAATGGATGTTGGTTAAAGGACTGTTTAATTTAAAGTACTGACTGGAGAGATATTTCAAACTATAGTACTACAGAGAAAGATGGCTTGTAGAACAGTGTGTTTGACTTGCTCTTCATCATGAAGGACGCTGAAGCAATAAGTGATGGCAATTTGGTGGAGATGGGAAGTAATGGTAATGCTGGGCGTCCACAACCAAATCCTACAAGGTGGATACTAGAAGCTATAAATAAAATCAAGTACCAGAAGCAACGGCCTTCCATTGATAGGATCTGCAGTGCTGTTCGACAGAATAATAAAGTAAGCAGAGACTTTATTGTGGAACAGTTGGAATTGGCTGTTGTTGAGGGTACAGTGCTTAAGGTAATGTGGAGTTTTTTGTACTTCTATAATTTATTAGTTATTTTAATAAGAGAATTAGAAATCTGTAGACTTGTTTTTGGTTTGCTGTAGAAGAACTGAAAGTGTTTGTAATTATTAGGAATCGGTAATTTTCCTATAAGTTTATCATTTAAGCAATGGAACAGGAAGGTTGGTAATAAAAGCTTTGAATAATGTGTTTATGGTTTAAATTCACCTGAACTTTCAATGGTTGTGTGTGTGTGTGTGTGTGTGTGTGTGAGAGAGAGAGAGAAGACATTATTTGTCTTGATGCCATATGTGTGATTGAATAGCCATTTGTCACTTGACTCATTCTAATATTTGTATTGTTTAGGTTGAATTTTTGAAAACATAACCTCCACCCACCTTCGGTTGCAAAAGCAATTAGTAGATTGACTTTTTGTTTATATTTTCAGAATGACATTCTATTTGATTTCAAGTTCTTGTGATTTTTTTAGGTGTATAACAAGGGACTATGCTCTTATAAAGACCCAGCAGGAAATTCTCAGGTGAAAACCCCTTCTAAAAGGATAACAAAGGCAACAGATCTAGTGAAATTACTACAGAAAGTAATCAGAGACCTGGGAGATCCTGGAGGATCAACTTTGTGGTCCATAGAAAAACATGTGAAGCAGACTTACATTTTCGACAACTCTTCTGAGTTGGATCTCAGAAAACAGCTTAGGTTTGCTGTCAAAAGAGCTCTGGCTAGTGGTCGACTGCTTCAAGAAGGTCGATTTTACAAGGTTGGTAGAGTAGGAGGAACAAGCCTTGCAGATATTGATACTCCTGATACTACTTTGAGCAGCAGAAGTAACAAGAACTTGTCTTTAGAAGCCTCATTATTTAAAGTGAGTAGAAAAAATCTATAGTTCTTGTTGTTGTTTTTTACGTCAGTAGCTGATGATAAGACTGCATTTGGAAGCTATACAGAATTTGACAAAACGAGACAATCTATTCCTTTTGCATGTAATGGTTTATAGTTGAAGATACATCTTGCTTTAGGCATTCAACAGTTCTGTCAAAAATGGGGAACACTATAACAACATTGATAGTGTAAGTTAAATATTTTAAATTTGTTTTATTTAATACTTGTATGAAATTCCAGTTTTATGGCTTGTAGGGAACTAAGTGGTTGAGAATTCATTATTTAAATTCTTTAAC